>NC_043990.1:20707198-20999698 GCF_902150065.1 Myripristis murdjan | reverse complement strand
AATGGCTTGAGTGGAACATATTATTACTGGGAAATTATTAATAGAAAAAGATTTTTACTTGACTCTTAAATTTCAATTAGCGATGAAATAATGGGAACACATTGGACAAGTGCAAATAAATGTGTTTTGGAGGCAAACAAATATGATTGATACAATGTTCCTTTCTCCCTCTCTGTCTTTCTCTTTCTTGCTTTAGGTGCTGCGCAGGGTACAGCTGCATGGAGACGGTGGCAGGGGGGGTGCATGCTGCAGTGTAGCTCTCTGTGTGGGTGTCAAGGTAACCTTTGACCTCCAGTGACCCGCTGACCAGCAGCCAATCCGGCCATCCAACTGGGAGCGAGGTGACGGCCCAGAGGTCAGGAGAGACACTGAGGCAAAGACTGCTTTCTCAGCCTTTCTCTCTCTCTTTGTGCTCCTCTATTCTACCTTTTTTCCCCCACTTCATCCTCACTTCATCAGACGTACAACATAGCTGCAAAAAAAAATTTACTTCTGTAAAAAGAATGATTAAAAGGAATGCACATTTCTGTTTTGACACCAATGTCTTTGAATTTCAGGGCACAAGGATCATGAAACTCACTCACCACCTAAACGACCGTGTAAACATTCAAATCAAGTGGGAGAAAGAAAAACACCAAACTTGTGGGCAGATATTTTCCTCAACAGTTGTGATATATTGCCTTTTGTTTTCCATTTGCATTTTTTCCTCCCCTCTTGCTCCTCTTTGCCTCCTTATCAGTTGTCAAGTTTAATTGCACTCTCCTGTTCAAAACCACTGTGATTCCTTCCTTAACACGTCTCCTCGTTCTGGCCTCTCTATTTCTGTCATCGCAGTATTTTTAGCTCAGCTTTATTGCTGCATCTCAATCGCTCATCTTCTCTGGCGTCCATATGATATTTGTCTCAACACTTTTGCGTTTATGTTTGGGAAAAGAAATATATCTTACAGTAAAAACATAAGCCAAAACATGTGCTGTGGCAGATTTTTCAACCAACCCTATACTTCTTACACACACCCTTCTCCCAGGGCCCCTTCTCCTTCCCATCCTCCTCCTCCTCCTCCTCCTCCACCACCTCCTCTCTCTCATCAAGGGTCATTTGCTCAGCTTCCTGGCCGCCTCCCCAGGCTTTCTCTCTCCTTCTCTCATTGGTGAATTTCTACAAACCTCTGATTGGCTACTGCTAATAGCCCCTCCCCGCCATGACAGCCATCAAAACACCTCCCCTTTTACCAGGACACTCCCTCTTCAGCTAGGACAGCCTCTTCAAGCACTCCGCCTCCTCACTGGCGCTCCTCCTTCCTTGCACACAATGCAGAGAACAAGTGTCTTAGAGCGCCACCTGGTGGACCATGGCCTTGACAATGTGCAACATGTTATTCAGAGATCCACGTTACTTAGCAGAAGGCGACACAAAATCCATCTGCTCACCCAAAGACCAAAACACTGACAGTCACTGAATTACAATTAACAGTTTAAGAAGTAGAATTCAGCCAGGAGATCGATACAGAGAAATCTCCAAGCTGGTTTGGAAAATTTAAACCTAGTGTGCCATCTACTGGTTTTACAATGAAACTACCAAACCCTGGCAAACAGCAAAGCACAAATACAAGGTCTCTTTTAAAATGTATGGGAGAGTGGGCAAAAGTGTTCCTGTCAGAATTTGTGACTGCACAATACCTGCACTAATTGATGATAAAGTAAGTCAAAGTCAAAGAGAAATAATTTGGTTGGTGAAGTCTTCGCAGATTTAGTGATGTGGAATCTACCAAAGGTGTAACAGATTTAGGTCAAAATTAAATGGTTTAGTGAGAGGTGAGAACTGTTCAGTGTGTGTTGTGTGTGTGTGTGTGTGTGTGTGTGTGTGTGTGTGCAGGTGTGTCCATATGTAACAGATTAAATGCTTTCATATGATTATACAAAACCTAAAGAAATTTTATTATATCATCTATTCACCCTGAGTTGTCTTGAATGTTCAAAAGAAAGAATGAAAGGTTTTAATCGCACGTCGTTCAGTACGTCCCAAACCAGTGTACTTACACAAAAAAAAACAAAAAAGAAGAAAAAATGCAAAAGTATAAAAGATTTAATGTAAGTGCTGCTGCACTTACATTCACACTTTAAATTATGTTTATGTTTGACTATAAAACGCACTTAAAACTTTTTTCATTGGGTATTAAAGATGACTCAGGGTGAGTAAATGATACAAAATATGTAGCTTTTGGGTGAACTATTCCTTTAATTTATAGAGTTTATACTGAGGAAAGATAGATCACTTTATATGTGTTTTGGTTTGCAGTTTGCATTGGGCCTACTTCACCTCCTTTGATACTCTTCTCTCTCCTGAACCCTCTATCTATAAAGTTGAGGTTATTTAGTCGGGTACCTTTTAACTGGATGCGGTCGTATGAGAGATTTGGGTCTGCTATCATCATTACCCACCACAACCACAATAAAACAGTACAGGGATTACAGTGGCCACACATACTGTATAATACGAGCCTGTGTGTCAGTCTGCCTGGCGTCAGTTGCACTTCCCATCCATCACAATGCAGCGATCACATAGAAATGGATTTGATCATTGATAAAACTATAACCCGTCAGAAGGCCTTGATGAATGTGTCTCCATGCTGAGTATACAGGCATGTAGAGTGTTGTGATGATGACCCAGCTGATGTCTAAGTGAGGGGGAAGATAAAACTCCACATAAATCAGCTCAACAGGGGGATAACGGCGCGTTCCCACAAATCATCCCGAGAATCCGAGGGTGTCCCAGTCCCGGGCCGGAATTCTGGGAACGATGCCAGATCCTCGACGGAGGGAAACAGGCGAGGATCAGGGGTCTCTTTGTGGCCTGTGCCTCTCTGCTTCCTTTTCCTATCTCGCTCCCGTCTCTCGATCTTTCTCTTATCTCTGAGTCTTTGGATTTATCTCCATATATCTCTCTCTGTCAGTGAGTTCCTTCCTTTATTCTTCATTAGTCGTCCACAAAAGACAACGAAATCCCAAGGCAGACAGACAGTACGACATGGCGGACATTATCACTGCAGCATAGCATTTCAAGAAATCTGGCAGGTCTCATAAAAGTGATCTGCAGCTGATAAACATGCAACATTAAGGGTGCAAGATCAGTCCAAAAAGACATTAAGGATGGGAGATGCAAAGTCTGTTCAATTAAACCTCGACAAGGAGGCACTGCCTGTCTTCAAGCAAGCCGACAGACAGGGAGAGGCAGAGAGGAGAGGAGGGAGACAGAAGCGAAAGCAAGAAAATGGAAAGATGAAAAGGCAGCCGGGGCTGAGAGGGACGCACATTAAAAACATTAAGGAGAGAGAATTACAGTGGCGGTGAGCAAGGTCTTTGAAGGAGTGCTTGGATAGCCCGGTGAAAGAACAAAGGGAGAGCTTGAGGTAGGGAGGCCCTCTGCGGATAAGTCTCTGGATAAGTGTTGGAGACAGGATCGTAAATCCTGACCCCCATAGTCTGCAGGCTGCAGTCGAGGTCAGAGAGGGAGAGCGAGCCGCAGAGAGGATGACAGAGAGAGAGCACAAAGAGGAGGGCTGACGGGGAGGTGGGAGGAAAATGATAATACAGAGAGAGACAGAAAACACGGCCATAAAAAACATCTTAAGGCTGTTACTTCATCACCAAAACCAGATGCCGGTTAGATACTTTTTCCAGTGAGAGACTTCGAACTTCAAACGCTACAAAGTCACAGACACTCAGAGTTAGCCTTGGACATGGCAACAGTGGCAAAATGGCAATAATGTCAGGATCTTGAGGCATGGATCAAATTAAAGTTCCCTGTGGGTTGTCATTATAATCCTCTATATCTTACACACAGCATTCCTCACATTGTCTGCTCTGGGTGCAAATATAGCACCAGTGACTCATTCGTTCATTTAAAAATGCCATTAACGCATTCAGAGCCTGAATGGCGAACGACGTCATTCCAGCTCCCATGTTGCAATTTTTTTTTTTTCTCCAGGCTGGATGTTCTCTACTAGGTGTGTCCAGTTTCACAGCGGCAATGGTAAATGAATAGCAGTTGCCACGAGAGACAGAGAGAAAACAAACAGCTCCCATTTTGTGAGAAATTTACCTGTCAACTTTCAAACCTTTTTGCTATGGACTAAGATATGTACCATCTGAAAACTATAAAGCATCAAAACAAAATTTGGACAACATGTTGTACTTTTTAGGGTAAAAAAAAAAAAAAAAAAAGCTTACCACAACATTATACAGACTGGATCCTCTGAATTTTGGAGAAATTGAAAAATACATTTCAGAATTACTGTTTTTCCCTACAATGGACACCTCATTCATTGCTAATTTCTAGTTATGTTTTGGGGTTTTGAGCAAACCTAAGAATGCAAAATAAAACCTATGGAAGAAAAGACTGAGTAGGGAAATTAAAATGTAGTATAAATCAGGGATTTTGAAAGTCTGAGACTGTGTGCACCCCTGAGACCAAAGCTGAGTAAATGGTACCCCACTTACTGTAGCTTATCTCAGTACAAGGATGTCTGTGGGATCATGTAGGAACTATTTGATCTCTCAGACATCCAACAACTAAGCTATGATAGTCTAATATTGCTGACTGACTAACTTCAAATGGCACACAAACACATGAAAAGGCCTGTTGGTTCAGAACTACCTGTGAACTATCTCTTTATCTCACTTTATCAAATGACTCCTACTTAGGCTATTGACAGCATGTTTCTTTTTAAAAATTATTTTTTTTAAATAAAAAATCTGTTTTTTTTTTTTTGTTTTTTTGTTTTTTTTACCCTTTGTCCTTGAACCTGCTCTGAAACTATATGGTGCCCCCCCCGGGGAGGCCCGTATCTCAGTTTGAAAACCTCTGATCTAGATCATATCAAGAAACTGATGCAGTGTTATTTGTGTGTATCTGCATATACCAGATACCTATACTGATGTCTTACTACTATGCCATGATCACAATTATGTTCCATCAAATCTGCCCTGCATACTTACAGTATAACACAACTTATTTGGTCATGTTAAGGCTTCATTACCTTTAATTCTTTGGTAAAACTCAACAAGCGAAGTAGCGAGTTGCTTCATTAGGGCGTTTCATGGACAAAAAAGAACAAAGACAATGTTTTTTCTGACATACTGTTTTTCATTTTGTTTCTCCTCAGCGCTACATCAGGTGATATCATGGTCCTTTAAAAGGCCTCTAAATCTTGAGATTTATGTTGCCACCCCCACTGTAAATTCAGCATTGTGCTCTTTAAGGAGTGTGTGCGTTGATTAGCTCTTTCAGTCCTTCGCCTTTTCATGGACACAAAAGCTCATCAACAATTAACGTTTCTTTTGACGCATCATTGATATTCTCCTGTCATATTTCCTATAGAGCACCACCTCTCAGTTGCTATGAGCACCTGTCATGTTCCTGCTTTAACAAACTCAGGAACTTGTTCATTTCGTAGTCCAATTAGGGCATACATACTTTTAAAAATATATTTTCTCCGAGCTGGTGATCAGCAAGTCAGGAATTTGTGACGCTTAAAGGCAGAGGAAGTCCATCCAGATACATATGTCTATGTCTGTGTGTGTGTATGTGTGTATGTGTGTGCGCGTGCATGTGGCATGAGGATGGGTCAAGACAGATCAGTGCATCAAAGTGTGCATGTGCGTGTGTGAATGTATGTGGGTGTACCCAACACACGCCATAGGTGACGTTGACAGTGGTCTTTAATATGAGGAGCCAGCCTGGTCCACAGGAAGTAAGGCATGTGTCCCTCTGCTGTTAACATGTTACTGACAATGTTCGCCCTCTTGATGCTGGGACACCATGACAGAATAGCAGCCTTTGATCTCCAGGTCTATGGGAAATCCATCCGCAATGACAGCAGACACACTGTCAGAAGACAGCCACACCAACAGGTAAGAGCGCAGCAAAGCCAGGCTATGTCTCCTACCGGGCTGCTAGATTTTTTTTTTTTTCTTCTTCTCAGATTTGTCTTGTGCTCTCTGAGTTAGACATGACATGACACTTGCTAAAATGCCACACATTCACATTGGCCTGTACTGGAAATAGATGATAAGGGCCTGACAAGGTTCTGACAAGGCTGAGCCTGAGTACGATGTAAGAACTAATTTTCTATCCAGTGAAATCAAATTTACCCATTTTTTTTTACCTATTTGACCACATTTTCCCAAGTTTCCCACTGTACTCTTGTACTGTAGAAACTGATGCAATTACTGCCATGCCAGCAGGGAGAAATAAAGGCAAGCATTGATGGCAAAATATGGAATTATAATGTTAAGTGCTGAGGAAGATTGATTTTATAATTATAAAAGGTCATAACACAGATGGAAGAGTGGTCGACTGTCTTGAAAGTCAGGCCAGATATTCCCTTAATTTTCCACCTTAGGTAGCTTCAACATTAGAAAAAACTATATATTTCCACACTGTACAACAAAAGCACATAAACACATGCCATTCTTGTAAAATTCTGTATCTGCTTGTTGCAACATTTCACTGAAGCTACATTAGGCTTCTACTCTGTGAAATATTCAAAATCAAGATGCCATTGTTTTATCGCTGCAGCATCACATCAAACTAGATGTCTTGTGCATCAGGACATATTTGGTATCTTTGGAAACCTTGGGATCTCCACTATAATTTAAAATAAAGTTTTGGGGATTTGAACAAAGCACGACCGTGCAGCAATGGCACACCCATTAACAGGAGTGGTGGAGTTGAGGTTAAACAGCAGCAGCCACTGAGGATTTACTTTAACATACACCTTCATCTTCTTATTCATTAATGCAAATGGTGTAGCCAAGCTTAGTTGAAAATACCATTAATTGCTATAACGCATCAGAACGCATCTAAAATACACTGATGTGAATTTTTAACATGTTTCTCTCTCCAGACAAGCAATGGAATACGTAGAAGTTTGGATTTCGAGAACTTCAACATACATGTGGCCCCCACCAGCAGCAAAATAAGCCTCCCGACCATGGTCAGACTCTACCCGCCCACTGCCAAGCCTCTGCACATGCATGCCAACTTGCCCTTGCGCTTTGGAAGAGAGTATGATTCTGATGATGACAGGTTACCGAAGTCCTCACCCAATTTGCCACAAAGGTTTGGAAGGTCTTGGGAAGTGATTCGAATGTGCGCTGAATGCCCTGATGTGGAAGAATCATCTCTTCCCACCCTGCCTCAGAGATTTGGGAGAAGCAGCCTCTCCTGGAGCCTGTTCAGGACGCTGGCCAGTGATTGGCCATTGAACACTGACTGGTACAGGTAGGCATTTCTTCACTTAAGCATAATCACACTAATACATATTTCAAAAGAACAACACCATGACACTGCAACTTGCAAGCAAAGAAGCCATGTATCGAAGCAGTGCCTCAAAAAATGCTGTTTCACCAGTAAGTGCAGTGGGATTCTCCTTTGGACATACAATCCTAACTCTGATTAGCACTAATTTAGTGTAGTTGTTGAATATTTATGTATTTATAAAATAAATTTGTGTTTATTATGTATTATTTCCCTTTCGACAGGAAACTACTAGACTACAAGCAGCTCAGAAGAAAATGACATGCATGAAAACCTTTAAAAGATGAAGAGGACAGAGCATGTTGATATTAAGCCGACACTGCAAACTTGGCATCTATGCATGTAAAGCTCAATGTACACTGTCTCTACTGTGAAGACAAAGGTTTCAAATCAAAAGAGAACAGCCCGTTTTAATTTCCGGAGGGCTATATATATATATATATATATATATACACATAAAATTATGGTAAATGTAGTTGTAAATGTAGATTTAGCTGAAATGTACTTATGGGAAACACACATTAAACAACAATTTAAAAAAAAAAAAGTGAGTTGTTTGTGTTTATTTTGCACCATTCTTGATCACTACTGATTCTGACCATAATTTTTTTTACACACATCAACTACCCTCCCCCTACAATGGGATGGCACACACTGTGGCTGCACTCAAGGCCAGACTAAAGCCACATCTGTGCTTAGCTTGAGACACCAACTGTAAACTTCATTTGGCCCCGAAGACCAATTGGATTTGCAGCAAAGTGACATAAACCCATATTAGTAAAAACATACATAAATAACATTACAAAAACACAAGCATGGCTCTGAAAGCTCCACAGCAGGAAGTGGTGAACAACTAAAACACCTATAGAAACACAGCACTGCTGGATACATATGATGTTAAAATCAGTAGACACCCATAAAGAATCACCATCATTGCTCTACCTGAACTAAGTAAGGTGATGGCTACGGGAAAGAATGGGAGTTTGTGTCTGAATGTTTTTACTAGGGGGAGAATCTGAGGTATCTGAGGGGGAGCGCAGTCTGACCCTCTTTGTCATCTGCCTGTCACAAAGAATAAACAAGTTCCTCTGCTGGACACCTGCAATGACTGTTTTCGCCCTTAAATTCTTGGATTTGACAGATATAAGCCATGCCAACAGATAAAGCAAAATTGATTCATGAGAGATCTGCCACCTTCAAACTTGGGTAAAACCACATCAATTATATCACAGCTCCCCCCCAAAAAAACTGACTGAGAAGCCATTTTTATTTTAAGAGCATCTCTGCTGTGAGATCATCAGGTGGGCTGTAAGCATTCAGAGGACCAGACATGAAGCTCCTAGGGTGTGAGCTGGGCTGGTAGTGGAAGGCTTCGAGGATTTCACTAAACATCTGAATTTAGTGGATCCAACACCTGCTGTACCACCATCACTACCCCGAACTGACACATGGAGGCAGCAGGTAGTCTCACTCCAGAGATCTTGCATGCATGCCCGAAGATATCAATATCTGTCTGTGTGTGAGCAGAACTGTGTGAGTGTATTTTCTATTACCGTGAATCAGACTAACAGAATCTCTATCCTGTGTTTTGACATGAAACTGGGATCTAATTCCAGCAGGTAAATTGAATGCAGAATAAACATCTCCTTGACATTTTTTCAGCCATCAGGAGTGAAACAAGCAAGTTATTCCTCAACTAATTGCTTTGATAATGCCACATGTCTTACTTTTAAAAGGGCACTTTTCTGTGCAGGTGATATAAGTGTGAATTTATTCTATATCGTATGAATTAACTGATCTTGGATGACCTGAACTTGTTACTGAGAGTTTTAAGTGTGAGAATGTCCATCAAACAAGATGACGATGTCACTGTAGAATAAGCATGAGACAAAAGGAGAAAAATATTCTAACATGTTTCATAATATAGGGGAAAATCTGCAGAAGCATGAGCCAAAATACATTCAGACTAATTCCTGGTTAAATTCCTTTCAAAGGAATCAAAATGGTATTCTGAGTTTTTCACCTATCTCTACCACTTCCTTATGACTTCAAACCCACCTACATTACTATACAGTGCTACTGTGTGCATGTGCTGGTGACATTATCTTCCCCTAGTCATAGGAATTCAGTTTAGTTTAACCTATGCTGAAACATGTTTGTCTACCTGAGACTCAGATACAACAATTTGAACTGAAAAGCTACTTCACTTGTAGAAATAGCTTCATTGTTCCTTTAAGGCAATTACTTTGACTACTTCCAGTTAGTTTCTGGTCAAGTAGCATTAGAATCAAATCATTAAATATAAAATAGAGACATTACAGAGAAAATAAACCAAAAGATGGAGTATGGCGTTGTGAGAAAGTGACTAGCATAACAGCATTTGTTGATCTCAAGCAAATAAATAAATAAATAAATTTTGGGAAAATTTCTGTTACTGGGAGATTTCTGCTCTAATTAGACAATTGTGAACATATGTAGAAAAAATCTTTGTTTACTAAAAATCAGAAATTGCTTCATAAATGTCTTTTCAACTGATTGAAAAGTTATCAAGCAAGGATTAAATAACTTAACACATGATACATCATACAGTGTCATCTCGCTCAGTTTCTGTTGCTTAAGTCTATATACAGTAAATGCAACAGTGCTTAGCTGAGCGTAATGAGGCCATGTCCAACCTCCAGGTACAGGAACAAAAAGAAGCAAACAGCCATGATAGAGGAACATCAACACCACAAGCACGGTGGAGGCCCTTTACCTGAGTACTGAGAGAGTCCTCATGTCATTACCTTTATGATAAAAACCATTATATCTTTCAAAATCAGTTAACAAACATCATGATGTACAGTCAAGCAAATTAGAAAGCTAAACCATGCTACACTGATTTGTGTAACCTTAGGGGAGGTTGTGTCTGGATCAATGATCAGTTGTAAGTGGTGCCACACCATATTCAGAGTGTCCATCTGATATCAGACTTAGTTTGAATATTCACCACCTTGTTCAGTACAGTGACTGACCACTAGATGGAGACAGAAACCAAGCCCAAGTCTCTCCTGAGGCATTTGTCCTTCCTGTCACAGAGTTCCCACACCAATAGAGGTTAACATCAGGTGAAGTGCCACTTGTAAACATCATAATCATTTAGTGTTTAACCCTTTAGCAGGCCATTTCACAACAATTAAAATGGCTGAGAGAGGAGCACAGAGTATGCAGTTGAATGTATTTTTGTTTGATCTTTTTTAAATAGAATTTAGCAGAATTTGGTTTTAGTTTTTCTAATATTTTACTTGTACTGTTGGCATATGTAAAATTTCTGTTGTTTCTTATGTATTGCTTTCTCCTAATCACATGGAGACATTGTACTGAGTCATCTGCTGCCATATCTTAAAATGTCAGATAACTGTACATAGGGCAAATATAACAATTTGATGTTTTTATTAGCTTTATTACAGCACTTTGTTTTGTTGTGTACTATTTCTCAAGTGGTTGGGTCAGGGTTGCTGCTGTAATAACAGTATTCACAGCTACCATCATAAATAAAGTAAAGAGTCTGGAGTGAGGACGAAGGATGAAGAAACCATCTGCCAACCACATCACTGTCCTGTATAAAGGGAACAGTATGTATGTGGGGGACAGACAAAGAAACAGAGGCAAAATCACAGGAACGCATATTGTAATATAAAAGATGGTTCACAAAAAGACCGGAAGCAGACCATTTGGTTGCATTTACATGCATACCAACGCCACAGTCCAATTATCTAGCAGTTAATAGTCATTTGTGAAGTCTAAGACTAGGGGATACGCCTTCAGTGATATTAGTACTTACATTATTGAAGGGCTGTTTGGACATGTAAAACTCACATACAGCACCAAGGCGTGCCCTGGGTGAATTCGCAAGTAGCAACACTTGCCTGACATACCATGAAGTCTCAACTTTTACAGCTTCTTCATTTACATCCCACCCTCCCAGCTTAACTTGAGTCTCAGCACTGGGTAATGTGGGACTAACGGAAATGCCAAAGCAGATAATGGGAGCAGGAAACTGACTGATGACGCTTGTAGCCAATAGCATATGACGACGAGGCATAATTGCTGGATGAAAGATAGGACACCGCACCACCACATATTAACGGCACCTTATTCTGCTTTGCTTGTAGTGAATAATCAAATTACTGCGGGCATGTGAAGGTAGACACAGAGAAATAAAGTAAGACAGAAAACAGACAGAGATACCAGGCTACAACAAGACACAGAGACTGTAAAAGAGTAGAAATGGTTGATTACATTTCTAAATCACTGCAAAGTCACCCTCCTGATTTGTTGGGGAGGAGGGGCATTCTGTCATGAGGTGATTGATTGGAAAAAGTAAACCAAAAACTAGTCAGCTTGTTTGCCAGGCCAGCACGGTTTCTATCTGGTGAGAGGAGAGATGAGACATTGTGATGAATAACCACAGGACACCGGCTATTAACAAAGTGGTGGGGCATGGCGATGTAGCAAATGCACACATCACATTTTAGTTCCACTTATGAAAACAGAAATTATACATCACTGTCATGTCTTTTTGCCAGTGTGACTTCAGTGCTCTGGGTTCATCATTTGTGCCATGATGAAAATGTTCTTCAGTTCTCAAAGTGTGTGAGCAGGGAGAGGGAGGTGTTGCACGCATCATCACCCATGACGGTCCTCCCCAACCTAACCCAGCCCAACCCAACTCTGAGAGCCTGAGACATCAACGTGAGCCAGCACACAGCGAACATGTTTCACAAGCTGGAGGGGACACACATGAAATGAAAATTGAATGAAAATCTAGGGAAAACAGGAAATTAAAGTAATTTTTAATGTATTTATTAGCCGAACAATTTTTGGAATATTAGATTTATTTACTGCTTCAACCCTAAAATATTTGTATTTCTGTTGGCAAAACCCTTGTTCATACACACACATACAGCTGTACAACTGGATGACCCGCATGAGAGAATGACAAAAGCCCAGCCCCTACTCAGCTTGGCAGATGTTCCCAATCTGAGCTCTAATATGTTTGCTTCACCTTCACACACCCTGTGCTCCCTCTGTGATCTTTCAGAGGGATCACTCCAAACCTGTCCTGATCCCTGCACACCCAAAATACAAACTTAAGGCATGCCTCCTGCAATGACAACATCTCCTAGAAAGTAAATATTGGCCTAAATCCCACCAACATGGCAACCAGTTACACCCTGATGGCACAGCCAGCAGCTCCAACCTCTGCAATCCTTTCCCCAGGGATGGTGACTATGTATACAGCGCTCAACAATGTATCTGTAATGAGCAGATAAGTAATGTTCCTGCACCTTGTGGGGCATTTCAGACCAGATGATATGCCTGGTGTTACACTTCTGGTTCAGAAGGAACATGTGAATGCCAAACTCAGAGAACTCCCTATGAATGCAATCCAATTCCCAGGAAATTGTCACCTAACCTGAGCGATGAGGTCCAATCAGGATGTCTGTGTGGTATGGAGGAGATCTAGTGGAGGTTTCCCTACATCCACTCCCGAAGGCAGAAAGGGAGTGTGCTGAAGGTTAGGGCATAAAATAACAGAGGGAAATCCAAACAGGTTCTGTTCAGCCCTACGAGATTCCTTCACCATGACTGACATCCACAAAAGCCTTCGTGAAGCCATGAGGAGTGGTATGCTAGACCTGTGTGACTGCAAGCAACTGGGAGGAAGCAGTTATTGTAGAGCTTCAGCCTCCAATACTTAAATCGATTCACACTTGAGCAATGGAGGGTCTAGGGGGTGGAATGCAGTGGCAGCTATGACCTTGAAAAAAGGCCTTGCCACCCATGCTGCCACCCCAGTTTTGGGCAATCTAAAAAAAAATGTTGTGGGTTAGATATGTACAGTACCAAAATGCTGCTGTCTGAGTTCAGGCGAATGCAGCACTGTGTAGAAATCTGTGCACAACAACAAGAGGGATGAGACTACTATGTGATATTGGTTGGTTGGACTTTCTATCTATGTAGGCTTTGCACAAATAGATACATTGTATCATTAGAATGGAAGACAGAACACACATGAGCTGATACATTGTGCAAGCCTACATACAATGTATAAGTTCATGCAAAGTCGGTGGAGAAAAGGCCAAGGCAACTCACTGCCATCAGACAGAAAAAAGGAGTGCAACACAGTCTTTTGGACACAAGGGGCAGTACTGAGCACTTGCTCAGCAGAGTAAAATATAAGTCAATGAGGCTACCTGCTATAAAATTATTACTACATTTGATTTCGAATGTTTACAAGAAACTATACTGTTACTGTTATTGTCACATGGCCCAATATTTATGATAAAGGCATAAATATAAGTTGAGGTGAAACTGATGGTTGTAAAATCACTGCAATTTCTGAAGATTTTCACTGGCATTGAGGATATGTGCTGTTGGCTGGGTTTTTTCGCAGGTGGTTCCAGATTCCATTTATCTAAGCTGCTGTGTATCTTCACAGCCACTGTCCAGGACAGTTTTAGCACTCTATGTCCCCCGGTATAGCAACAACTCTTGGTCCTGGTTTAGACTATGAGGTCTCTGGAGAGATTGTCTGAGGAGTCTGTTTCCCTGAGGAGATTTCTTGTGAGGAGCTGTAGGCAATTATTATCATTGCACCTCCAATCTGAGTAAATTAAACTAATTCTCCTTAATGCTGCCCATTCTACCCTAAGCCACCATGCCAAAACTCCATGCCACCCATGAAAAACCTCTAGATCTGCCCCTGCACAATATGGCACTTCATGGTTGACAGTAACAAGCGAGAACCACAAAATTACATCTTTTCATCTGCTTTGAAATAAACTGTTTTCACTCCTGGTACATCCTGGATCCAGCATGATGTAGGACACCTTTCATTCCCTGTTAAACACGCCCTTCCCACCTACAGACACCGAACGGGTGTGACCCAAATAGCTGGCATCTTCCTCCTTGTGTTGCGCAAGTCTTTCACTGTTATGTAGTTTTATTATTGTCGTCGCACATCGAAACGATCCCCGCCTATTCACCTACTCCCGACGGAAATTTGAATGATTTTTCTCTGAAGGTTCAGTCCGGACGTGTTCTTGTAAGAGTTGCGGGCTATTTTTTCCTCTTTTAAAAGCTGCAAAACTAAGTTGCAGTCGAGCGATCACCTCGGAGTGGCGAAGTTGACTTCTCTTCCCGGAGAAATTGGAACAACTAATCTTCTATTCATCCCGTCAGGTCATGTAAGGTAGGCTAAAGCTTGTTATTCTGTTGTTTACGCTGCCAAATGCCCATCCCAAACAAAAACTTACTACAGTATTCCTACATGCTACATGTGCGGCTTTTTTTTTTTTTTTTTTTTAAACTCCTGTCATCATAACGTCCATATTTTACCTTTACTTTGATGTCTCCAAAATGTACTCTATATGAATACTAAAGGAAAGCTGATCTGTTATCACTGAACTAGTAAACACAGGGTTTTCATATTCCCTGTTTTAGGCTTCTGTTAACACACTTTCACTGGCATAGCTATATACTTTTCTAAAGCAGCCATCTTCACAAGTGTAGGCCATGGAATATTTATTACTGTTTTGTAACTGTTGCTGTTTTGTGTCTGTGCTGATTGTCACTTCTTCTGCTCTCACCCTATAGCTGGTGGTCATGGGGGACATCAAGAAAGGAAAGAAAGTTTTTGTCCAGAAATGTTCCCAGTGTCACACAGTGGAGGAGGGGGGGAGACACAAGGTGGGACCCAACCTGTGGGGTCTGTTTGGGAGGAAGACTGGCCAGTCACCTGGCTACTCCTACACACAGGCCAACATCGATAAGGGTATGCATCACTGCTGAGGCTGCAGATTGAAATTGTAGGCAGGCCATAAAAAATAGTGGGGGAGGGTCCAAGTTTTGTGTGAATTCCTGTAGCTCGAGGCCATTCCCTAGTGAAAAGTGACCAGAAAACCTTTTGTTTCTGCATACACAGCAGTGTCAAATGTAACTTCCTATCCAGAGGATTAAAATGACTCTCACAATTACAGTGAGAACAGACTATAGAAGTTTTAGGACTCCTGCAACACTTAGAACCACAACTTTTCAGAGTTCAAGTTCACTACCAAGTCAACTTCAATTTCAAAGAAGCAACTCTGGTCTGTAATGAATGAAAAACAATGGGAGAGATTTTTTTCTTTCTCTCTTTCATAACCACAACCTTTAGATGTAAGCAGGCCTTCAGTGAAATTTAACTCGGCTCGTCTGGCTATATTACTTCTGCCTCCAAGCAGATCTGCCTTCAAGAAATGTTGTGTAATTCCAATCTGGTCATGGTATGTGTCTGTATGCTTGAGTTGTATGAGTTTCAGTGGAGAGTTTTAGCACTGTACTGTTGTGGAGGCTTTTCCTCCCTGCCAGGAATAACATTCTGGGGAAGTTGGTGTGTATGTTTGCGTGCAATAAATGAGATGGTCATTGAACTGGGAACTGGGAACTGGGAAAAGCACTTAATACTTGAAGATCTTTATGTTTAACAGACTGAGCAGCAGGTCTGGACAGGCAGGATGACATCGACAAGATTCCTTCTCTGAGTCTGAGCATGTCTGTTAACAGGAGGCGATAAAACCTACTGCCCTACATTCACCTTAACACATTTAGCAGATGTATAGGAATGTGTCTGAACACTGAACATTGTTATTGCCACCAAAAAAATAATACGTTTTATTCTCAAAATCATACGACCCTTGTGTATGTGTGTGTTTCCAGGTATAGTGTGGGGAGAAGAAACACTGATGGTCTACCTTCACAACCCTAAGAAATACATCCCGGGTACCAAGATGATCTTTTCTGGGATTAGAAAGAAAAGGGAGAGAGAGGATCTTATAGCCTATTTAAAGGACGCCACCTCCTAAAGGAAACACACACACACAACACACATGCAGACGTGTGGAAGGAGGCATCATACATTTAGGAAAAA
Organism: Myripristis murdjan; assembly: GCF_902150065.1. Lineage (NCBI taxonomy): Eukaryota > Metazoa > Chordata > Actinopteri > Holocentriformes > Holocentridae > Myripristis > Myripristis murdjan. The sequence goes on along the minus strand of NC_043990.1, from coordinate 20,983,425 downwards.
ACACAGAAGTTAAAGGAGGCTGTCATATATTTATTTTGTCATCATGTCATATACTTGTATGTATATTTGCTCATTCATATCTGTGTTAGCACACTGTGGTCTGCTTTTTGCATTGTTCCACATTGCTGCCATGCTTTTGTGAGTTGGAGACTGCTTTTAATTATGGTGTGAGTCACCCTTACTTCAACTTGTGGGTTTTCCGGAGAGTTCTCAGTCAATGCCTCTTAAAATATGGCATCCTGCTCCAAACTTAACTACTTTTCCAAAGCTTGCACAAAGCGATACTGTATGCACTTTGTATTTTCACCACTTTTATTCTTACTGTGGGAATGGCTATTAGGCATTTTTGTTCTTTTTAAATTGCTTTTTTTTTTTTATCTTGTATGACTACTGCTTGCTAAATTGATTTTCTACTACAATCTTTAGTTAGGTAGATGTAATGTTGGTTCTACATGGATATAATCTAGCAATATTTTTGACCACAGAGTGTTAGAGTGATTTTCATTATTATCATTATTTTAATGCTGGCACGTTTCAAAATTAAGGGTTTGATTGTTTTTTTATATAATAGTTTGACAATGAGAATTGTTATTAATGTTAAAACAATAATTTATCACTTTGCTTTATGAGGACACCAAAGTGACAAAGTAAAGCAGCACTTGCATTTAAATCATGTTTTTTAGTGAGCTAGTCTTTTACACTTCCAAACAAATATTCTTTCATTGACTTGAATAAAATTTGATTGAAGTGGACATCTTCTGCTTGAGTGAAATATTTCAGTGGACCTATACCCATCCTTACTTGACTTATGTTTTAGCTTCAAATTCTGAAATGGCACATTTACTGAATGTTGTATCTTCTGCTCTTTGTCTTCTGCTCTTTGTTGTTGTTGTTGTTGTTGTTGTTGTTGTTGTTGTTGTTGTGTGTGTGTGTGTGTGTGTGTGTGTGTGTGTGTGTGTGTGTGTATACACACACAACAACAACAACTAGGTAGTAAGTAGTAAGTCAAAATCAATATATTAAAAAAAAGGAGGTAAAGGAGGTTAAGTGAGTTCACTATTATTTAAACATGAAGTAGAGTTAAATTGCCTTTGCCTACACATCTAGAAAGCAGTAAGCCTCCACTTTGAAATGAGGATATAACCCGGATTGGTGTAACTTATATATTTTTTTTGAAAATGTAATTTACTTTGTTTATACTGCTTATTTGTCTGATGATAATATTCCTAGTTTACCGTCCTTTTATTTACTTACCATTAACTGAATTGTATGCAGATGAAATCATCTTGTGCATGGACTAAAATGTACAGCAGAGGGCGCCATTACACTGCAGAAGAGGGGATAAACGCCTGTGAAAACAACTAGCGTCTCTGAATATCCAAACCTGAGTGCCAATGTCATCCCAGTTGTTCAACCAGAGACTACATTACAAATATAGCCTATTGATCCAGACCAGCTCTGGATAAAGCTGCTTCTCCTGTGTCGGCTGCACTCAGTGGCATCTGCAGGGCACTGGAGCAGCTGGAGAGAAGGTCCTCCCACCTCAATTGTGTTATTATTGACCACTGAGGAAAAACGCGGATCGATACGCGGATCTCATTGATTAGCAGCCCAGAGACAGGACAGGAGCCACAGTTGGGAGGACCGCACATCACGCATTTCATTTAGCCCAGGTCAGAGGAGCGCTAGAGCCAGACAGCGCGTCTGTGCGGGGCAGCTCCAACTGGAAGGTAAGACGGATCTTGTGCGTAAAAAAAAAAAAAAAGAAAGAAAAAAAAAATACGTGGACTGCTAAATCTCTAGGGTGTGGGGAAAATCATGCATGTTTCATTGGACAATGTGATTACCTAATATAACAGGCTCCCTCTGAGGCTGGGTGAACCGGTGCTGCAGCTTTCTGCAAAACACACGTGGTTCAACACGGGACTGGTGTGTTTCGTTTTTCAGGTTATTTAACTGTGTATTTCGAGTCCCATTGCATTGCATGATGATTTTGGCGACCATACAAACTCACTGCCTTTCACCTGTTTTATTTAATAGGCTATATCTATCGTTATTATTCCATATGTGAGCTGTTGGAATAGCCTATATGGTTGTGTGGATGAACCTGTTAGAGCTTTGTTTTGACGCCAGCCAGTGAGAGACCCCCCCAGTTTAATTCTGGCACATGGCTGAGGGGTGTTGGTGTACGGCTGGAATTACAGAGGTGCCTGCATCTGCTGCAGTGTGAGGCTCCAATAAGTTTAGGCTATATTGTAATGACAGGAAAGAGAGAGGGTGGGAGGGAGAGAGAGCGAGAGAGCAAGAGAGAGAGAGGGAGAGAGAGAGAGAGAGAGAAGGGGACCAAGTGGTGACAGCCTCAAGAGGGAATTAAGGAAAGTGGCAGCCACCAGTAAGCGCAGGGAGCACAGGCTGCCACAGGGAGTGATTGGCAGTGTGACAGCTTGACTTGTGTGTTGCAGGGGGAGTGAACTGACAGAATGGACCTGGTTAAGACTGCAGTGTCCCTCCACATTCTTCTTTGCTGTGCAGGGGCCCTATCCCACAACACCTATATGGACAGCATCCTCCCACCGCCCTCAGGTAAGTGCTGCCGCTGTGTGTGGGCGTTTCTTGTAGGATGATATGTGCTTTGTTGGACACTATCATCTAGACTGGCCGCTGCACAATCTCAGGAGCACATGTTGCATGCACACGCACCTTTCACTGCACTGTGATTTATTGTGGTGGATCGCCGATGAACCACGCTGCTATCTGTCTCCCCTGTCAGCTCTCAGGCAGCTGGGTGAGCCAATGAGGTTTGACCCCTGTTGTCTCATGTCACCGCCTCCACCACCGTTGTTCCCTCCGCCACCTCAGCTGTGGAAGCGTGGGACCCCTGTAGGTGTTCACACACACACACACACACACACACACACACACACATACTAGGGCTGGGCAATTTGGACAAAATCAAATATCAAGAGCTCGTCAGTTGAATAAGTTCAGAAAATTACATCCCTCTACTGTAATGCAGCCTTTCAAACCAGGGAAGACAACACTAATGCCATATCACCATATCACTGATATATATTGCCCATCCCTAATATGTACAAATGTGCCTAAATAAATACACCCCTATATGATTAAGCTTGCTACACCCACAGTGGGCTACTTGTTGGAAATTTTATCATTACTCTGAAGATACTGAGTTTCAGATTTGATGTGTTTTCTAAGGATGGCTCTGGCATGTTAGAGCCAGCTGTGGATAAAGAAGAGGAGAGAGAGCAGAAGCAACATAAAGAAGTGACTCCGGGGTGTGCAGCTGGACCTCCAGGACCCCCTGGACCACAGGTAAGACCCCACATTAGGTTAAATGCTTCACATATGAAAACAGTTGTTGGACTGCTCTCCAGTCTGATTAAATCATACATGCATCAGAAAGTGTAATTAGCTCGCTGTAACCATTTTAGATGGAAATGCTGTTAAACAAGCATGGAAACTGAACAAAATTACCTTTTTAGTATTGATCTTTCTAGAAATGTACCGTGCTCAGTGGCGATATGTGAGCTATTTAGAAATATGGTTTCATTTTTCAGGGTCATAGTGGATTGCCCGGCATAAGAGGACCAAAAGGGGAGAAGGTTTGTCCTTGTGTGTATGTCCTTGTGCATGTGTTTTGGTGTGTTGGTTACTGACTTGAATGTCTCTGATGTTACTTGTTATTAGAAGTATTTGTGTGTGTGTCCTTGTATGTCTCCACTGTAATGAGCGCAATGTTTCCTCTCCCCTCATTTATCCTCCACCAGGGGGAAATTGGACGTCCAGGGTCAAAGGTGAGCCACTCCTCCCCTCCTGCTTGTGTCATTCCCTCACTTATCTCTCTCTCGTTTCCTTGATTCATCCAGCGTGCCCTTGGCATAATGGGATCTGGACTCTCTCTCTCTTCCTTTCTCCCTGTTGTCTCCTCTGTGTATCTCTGTGATGGGTTTTGTCTATTGATATGCTCAGAATATCCTCTGCCACTGCTAAATGGGTCATGCTACATTAGTCTCAGTAGCCACTCTAACCACACAGCGAAGCCTGATCACCTCCTCAGCTGTCTCCCATCATCCTCTCGCTCCTCTCCTCTCCTCTCTGTCACTCCCCTCTTCTTTCCTTCTCCCTCCCTCCACTCTTCCTCTTTGCTTGGCCTTGCTCCATTAGCCCTTGTACTGGCGTCCAGTCCTGCTGATCCAGGCTATCCAGCGCTGCGCTTCTGCACTCTAATCTCCCTAAGTGCCTTTGCTCTCTATGATAAATCACTCAACACAGCAGCAGGATCCACTGTGTCTCTACAGGCTGCTGTTTTAATGACAGGCGGCTAAATGAGAGCACACTGCTAGAACGGCAGCACTGGGATACTTGTGCAGGTGTCACAGAGATATGAGGATATTGCGTAATATATTTGGCTCTTCTGTTGGGAGGGAATTGGTGATAGAACAAGATTGATTAAGTTCTTAGTCCCGTCCCCTAATTAATGTTTTCTCAGCGGTACTCTCTAAACCCTGCATCCCAGGTTTTGTCCTCGGCCATGTCACATTAGGAAATCATAGAGGGAGATATTAATATTAATTATACATTGTGTTTGTGTTTGTATTTAACCTTTATTTAGCAATGTTAACCCCAGTGAGACCAAAGATCTCTGTTTCTGAAGAGACCTGGGTAAGAGAGGAGCATCATGGCAATGTGGTCAACCAAACAAAATACAACAATGTTGTAAAAAAATGTGGTTAAACTCAAATTAAAGAAAGAGCAAGTAAAACACTGTATGAAATCAAAATACAGTCAAAACTGAAGAAAGGAGAGAACATGGTCAAATGTGTCGGTGCATCCCAAAAGACCCTTGTACAGTATCAAACAAGCTTCTTAAATCTTGACTTATTAACTTATTAGAATTGACACATGGCTTTTTTCTGATTTTTTTGTTGCAGGGACGGACCGGAGCCCCAGGCCTCCCAGGGAAACAAGGACTTCCAGGGTGGCCTGGTCCTGAAGGCCCCAAGGTGAGTCTCGTGCTGCTCCTTCCAGACACTTGACACATTGTTGTAGTATGATGGTTCCAAAATGGTGCAGTGTGTCACATTGAAAATACCTTGAGATTTTGCATAAATGTGAAGAAATCCAAAGTACTTTAAATACTTTAATTTTAACTCTCCACATTGCACTCATTAAGTCTGTGCAGAACTATGAAATATGAAAATGGTCACAGTCCACCCCTGACTCACACTGGCTCATAACTTGTATCATAATTGCTAATCTATCCATGCAAAAAAAAAAAAATCAGCAATTCTCTTTGTTGCACTAATATTGTTCATGTCAAGCAGCCATGTCGAGTTAGTCCTGTTTTTTGAAAATAAAACATTCAAGTGACCGATTAGAAAAACACATTTTTGAGTCGAGGGGGCCTTAAATGAAATTCCTAGAATAGTTTCTGCTAGTGAAGATAGTTATTTTGGTTAGATCATGGTCCAGTATGCAGCCCGATCTGTTTTCTGGCGGTCACACGTGAGTACACACAACTTTGTTCAACATGTCTATGTAATCACTAATTTGATGTCCCTCAGGATTTAGTCATTCTGCCAAAGAGTCCATCAGCACCAAAAAGAAAAATACAAAAAAATGAAAGACTGTGAAACACTGACATAGTTTGTCATTTTTATGAATTTTTATTAGGGCGAGAAAGGCGATCTAGGACTCATGGGATTACCAGGACTGAGGGGACCACCAGGGACAAAGGTTGGATGCACACCAAAATACACAAAGTCATGTACTTGGCTGTAACTGATCAGATCCTATGTTATGCATTTACCTGTTGTGAGTGTTTGAAGAATTATTGGATTTCCTGCTGTCTTATTTGCTGTTATATTCCCCCTTTCAGGGTTTGCCTGGTAACAAAGGAGATAAGGTAAGCTCAGGCTTAGATGTTCCAATATACTTACATGTCAGTAATCACCTTTGTTCATCCTTTATTTGGTCCTTCTCTCCTCTTTCTCGCAAAAGGGGGTTCGTGGAGACCCTGGAGTAACAGGACCAAAGGGGGATAAGGTAAGTAGAGAAATGTAATTTTTTAGCTGATGCAATTATCTTAGGCTGTTTGTAAGCATTTCATTCTGCTGGGTTATAGTGGGCCATGTCAGTTCGCGAGATACTGAAAGCATCTTGTTCATCTACTGGTCGGAGCTCAAAACACTTTGCAAGCCTGTTTCTTTCAGGTCCCAAAATGGCAAGATTAGTATTTTAAATTAGTATTTTTAATTAGCCCAATTTTGAATCTCTTGAGCCCCTGATCTACAGAAAAATGACATGCCTATTCTCATTTTGCCTCTATTTAGGGGTCTATTGGTTTGCCCGGGATGCTTGGACAGAAGGTAAGCATGATTGAATACCAAGTAATCTCTAAAAATAGACATCATGTTGAGTTTTGCTCAACTCTGCTCGGCTTTTAGGGTGAGATGGGACCAAAGGGAGAGCCAGGAGTCTCAGGGAAGAGAGGACCCACGGGACGACCAGGGAAGAGAGGCAAACAGGTGAAGAGCATGAGATATAAGAAGGTGTTGAAGGGAATAAGAAAAGAAAAATGATGGACTCGTGGACAGGGTGTTTGGATTCATTTATAGTATCGTATGTGTTTGTTTGACATGTAGTAGGCCTGGGTCAGTGTGTACACAGGGTTAGACCACTGGCATTAGATTTTCCATGCATTTCACACTCATTCTAGCACAGCACACTTTTACACAGCAACATCACTTAACCACAGAGTCAAACAGTGACACTTTGCTATGTCTCATTCTGTCAGCCGAGAGCTATGTCCTCACTGGCTAATTCAGTCTCTCAGGCCTCACTTGCAGCTCTAAGTATAGACTTCCGCCGGGGCTGTGGGGTCTTTAGTGTCTTAGATCTAGTCTACACATAGATCACATGCACGCGCATACACACTCAAACACACACACACACACGTTTCCCATGGACTAGATTATCCCAGCTATGCACAAGTGGCAATGCCATTCAGGTCACCTTCACTGTGGGTGTGTATATACTAACATTGGAGGTGCTCTTTGGTTTGTGTAGGGTATGAAGGGCCAGAGTGGAGCCCCTGGAGTCATGGGCCCCACTGGACCACCAGGTCCTAACGGCCTCCCCGGGCCTCCTGGTCTACCTGCCTCAGGTAACACACACACATACACATTCAGCCTGTTGCTATTATAGTGTAATATCACATCATAATACATGCGTGTTGACCTCTGTGTCTTGCAGGCCTGTATTTAGTCGGGGAGAAGGGAGAGAAGGGTCTTCCAGGACCACCAGGTCGCTGTGAGTGTGATCCCAATGCTGGGGCGAGCAATGCCCCTTATGGAAGCTACACACAGAGAGGCAGCTACAACAGAGTCCCTGCAGTAAGACCTCTTTCACACAAAACATGTCAGGATGCATACCGGTGGTTTTCAAGAACTTTTCCATGATTTCTCCACATTTTATAGCTTCATGTTCATAACCAAAAGAAACTGCTTTTTGGAGTTTCACAGGAAAGATCAGTCGATATTTCAAATACAGTACGTGAGCTTCGCTAGAACACAGTTTCACTCCAAGCTGAAACATAATTTGCAGTTGCCTTGACTAAAAATGTGGACAGTATTTACTCGCTTCAGTAAAATAAGCTATTTTCAACTTTCATCACCAGACTGAGACAAAGTGAAACATAAAGAAAGAACATTTTTTAATATAATGATTTGTTTAGTCAATTATTCTTTTGACAGTGTTGATGCTGCTGTAGTCATATTTTCATGACTTTTCCAGAAGTGACTTTTATAAAATTATGTTCATGACCATATGAACCCTGATGTTTTTTTCTCCAATCTGAATATTAGATCTACACTGACTGCATACTGGAACAATACTGAACATGTAGTCATCATTAGTCATTCTCATTCTTTATGTATATTTGGATGTATGAATGTACGTGTGTGTGTGTGTGTGTGTGTGTGTGTGTGTGCATGCTTGGTTTCATGCATGTAGATATTTGTGGTAAACAGTGAGGAGGAGCTGGGCCGTCTGCATATGGACAACGCCATAGCATTCAGGAAGGATCAGAAATCCCTCTATTTCAAAGATAAAGATGGCTGGAAGCCTATACAGGTACTGAAACCAGGCGTGGAGTGTAATGCAACCAAATTACAGCTTTTCAGCAGCTTTTCAAACTGTTCTGGAGGCAATAAGATTGAAATTTACAGTCTTGCTTACTAATAACTTCTGTAGCCTTTCCAGCCGTTCCAGTCCACAGAGAAAGTCCCAGAGAGAGTCGGTGTTTGTGGGGACGGGAAAGTGCAGGCTCAGCATGGAGAGGAGTGTGATGATGGCAACAAGATTGTCACTGACTCTTGTCTTAGTGAGTTACATTTCCCTCAAGCTTACTCACACACACACTCACACACACACACACACACACACACACACACACACACACACATATATGACTAGACCCAGTGATGCAGTGGTGAATACAAAGGTGTCTGAATACACTCAAATAAAATATTCTCATGTCCTAATTTGCATCATTTTGACACTACTTGTATGACATATGTTATGAATTTACATCAACATTTACATCATTCAAAAATGTGGGGCAACTATTCTGCAAATTAAAAGGATTTACATAGTTGAGGTGGGTTTGCGTTCCACTACATCTCTGCACAGAACACACACACACACACACACACACACACACACACACACACACACACACACACAACCATTCTGTTCTGTGCACAACTGCTCATAAGGTGCCCTGCAGAGCTTAACTACAGTATATCCATTTAGAGTCTGATCCCACATGGCAGAGGGTAAAAGGAGTAAGCATAGTAAAGCCTTTACTAGAGCTTCATTAATCTCACCCTCTCTCGTTGTGTCAGCCTGTCTCACTCTCCACTTCTCAGTTCAATTAAATTAGCAGAAAAATGCTGTATTGGCATCACTGTAACACACAGGAGTGCCAAAGCAATTAGTAATGTCTGTCCTCTCTCTCTCTCCCTCTCCCTCTCTCTTCCTTACCTCCCTCGCTTTCTCTTACTCCCATCGCTTCATTCTCTTTATCTCCTTCCCTTCATCACTTCAGACTGTAAGTGGGCTTACTGTGGAGACGGCTACCGGCATGAAGGCATGGAGGAGTGTGATGGAAAGGATTTCGGTTATCAGACCTGCAAATCCTATCTCCCTGGGTTTGTTCACTAGTAACACCTATTGAGAGTGAATGCACACACATGCACTCAGTATCCACCTGTCACTCAGCCAGAACCATTCAGGACCACATCTTGCCTCCAGGAAGGTGTACTTTAAACTGGCCACTGAATAGGGAGGGAACAGTTTGCTACACTGCTTCAGATTTTAATTATGTATTGTAACATTTTCATTTGCACATTTTTAAAAAGTCACATTTTTGCAGCAGCACTGACAGCACTCTGGGAATTTTTTAACCCTTTGAAGAGGGCTAGGTCTGATGTTTGGTCATATTTTGGGTTTTATAATAATGCTCAAGGGAAGTTAAGAGGATAATAAACTAATCATTTCAAAATTCATGATAATTTTGGTCACTATATACTTTTCATGTCGTCCCATATTTAGTTCTGAATGTAAATACAAGATTGCATTCATGCACTCACTCACATATGTTATAAATCACCCTCTTGTGTCTTCTGCAGATCCTTTGGGCAGCTCAGATGCACTGACGCCTGCCTCATTGACTCCACCGGCTGCAAGTATTTCACCTGAACCCCTTCAAGAAAAAAAAAAAAAGAAACAAAGAAAATGGCAGCTAGACTGGCTGCATTTTGGGAATGTTCATACTTCAGATTTTTACTGGAGTCTCACCCAAAAAGATAACTGGTGGACTGGTGGACTACGAAGGGGAAGCTTTAATGTTCTGAGCCATGAAAAGTCAGGGGAGTCAACTTTGATTTGACTGAACCCTCTGGAGTGTTAATTCCTTTGTTGGCCTCAGGAAATGGCTCCACACTACTGTGTTATACCATCAGCTGCAGCACTGTTACCGGCACTGGTGGTTGTGGACAACATATTTTCACTATGACCGTGTAATGTACTTATAATGTCAATGAATTCTTGACTGTTAATGCAGAAATAAGCTGTGTTCTTAAAAAAACATATTTTATAGCAAAGAGAGAGTTAATAAGGATGGAATTTCCAAAGAGGCAAATATAGTATGCAAATCAGGGGTGTGTAAATATTTATATTTAGGTGTGATGTATTATAATACATATATTTGTTAAATGCCTGCAGTGCTGTGTTGTTGCATGTGAATGTGTTGCAGCGCCTGGCAGACTGCTCTCAACTGTATGCCATTAGCTTTTGCCTTTAACCAATGCTGTGATTGTACTTGCCAAAAGTGTGAACCTGTTGGAGTGGATGTCAAATGTGCAATATCCAACGGGACGAAAATGAATGTTATATTGACAACAAGAGTAATAACAATAACAGTATCTGTGAATGTTGCAGCAGCATGTAGACACTGTTGTATTTCCGTCCATTACAATGAGACTATAAAAGTGGTGCTATATGATTGATAAGGTGGTCATCCTCGTGTGTCTGAAAATGACATGAAACACTGATCAAATAATAAAAAAAACACTAGTGAAGTCACCTGTTTTTCATTGCGTGGATGGCAAATGGGAGTGTTTAGGGGCGGGGCTAACAGAAGGAAACCATCCAATCACATGGAGACTTCCTGCAACAACTTGTATGATGAAACGTCACTGCCACGTAGAGGACCGCTGCACTACTGCACGCCTGCTGCTGTGTGTCACAGCTGTGTATTTGTAGCTGTTATCCTCTGTCCTCCACGGTCAGAGAGTTGTCTTGGTACAATGCTGCTGGCGGCGCTGAGCTGGCTGAGCTCCTCTCTTCTCGTCTTCGTCTGCGGAGGAAAACTTCCAGAGGCCGAGGTGAAGATAGACGTCCTGCACAGACCTTTCCTTTGCCACCGCAAATCCAAGTACGGAGACATCCTGCTGGTGCATCAGGAGGGCTATTTTGAAAATGGCACTTTGTTCTACTCCAGGTAAGTTGGTTGTTGAATGACAGGTGGGCTGTCTAAAAGGACGCTTGTAGTTTGTGCAAAGTTGCCCTCTGCTTTCCGTCACTCCTGATGCTGTGTGTACTCAGCTGGAGTAGCCGGGGGTCCTTTCCTTGCCTTTAGGAGGAGCTATTTCATGCCATTAAGCTTCTGTTCAGTCGCTGCTTCTTTCCCCCGACGCCAGTGTTTACATATCAGTGCGCGCATCACTCGCTCAGTCACTTCACACCCACAGGAGGGAATGGAAGTCTCCGCAAGATTTAGGGAATATTTGTAAGCCGATTCAGCGGTTCACGGTAGTTTGGATCATTTCTGATGTTTGATTTAAAAAAAAAAAAAAAAAAAAGACAGAGAGAGAGAGAGAAAAGAAAAGAAAAGAAAAAGAAATTCTATACACATATGGCATATAGTTGCAAAATGACTGGGTTAATGTGAACTTGATGTAAACAGTAGTAAATGGGCTATAACTCATAATAAGATAAGATAGTAAGATATATGTGGAAATTTGCTTTTGGCTTCTCAAGTTGGTTAGAACACATCACATATGCACACATGTCGTACAGACAGTAATACTGGACATGGTTCCAGTATAAATGGTGTTTCTGACTTAAGCAGAGTTACTTGCATTTGGTTTGAATGTTTTTTTTTTTTTTTTTTTTTTTTTTTGCTTGTTTGTTTGTTTGTTTTTTGGAAATGTTCAACCAAGAACATTTACAAAATGTCTTTAATACCAAATGCAATATTGGCACTGGTATTTTGCTTTCAGCGACTTCTGATTCATCAGAAAGAGATTGTACAAGCTACTTTACCTATTCCAAAAATGTGACACTCTGCTCCCCCATGTCTGTCTCTGGCTCTGTGGTTCACCCAGTCGTATCAATGGTGACAAACAGCCAGTGTGGTTTACACTGGGCATCAGGGAAGGCATCAAGGGCTGGGACGAAGGCCTGCAGGACATGTGCGCTGGAGAGAAGAGGAGACTAGTCATACCTCCAGCTCTGGCCTACGGGAAGGAAGGGAGAGGTATCCTGCACCCACATACACACATGTTGCTATGAGCACACATTGCACTGCCTCTTAGTTTTACAAAATGTGTAATATTGTCAATATTATGCATGATTGTACACCTAATTAAAAAGAACTGTTCAAACACTATGTTGTTTTGAATGGCATTCCAGGACTGCTATGCTGAATGGGGCCTCCATACACTAATATCAGTCCAGCTTTTTCTCAGCATGGAGCATGTAAATCATACGGTGCATGGTTCTGGTAAGGACAAACCACACTAACTCCCAACAGGACCCTTTGTATCCTGAACTAGTCTCTGCCATAACAACAAAAACGTAAATGACATGACCAGTTTGAAACTCAGACCAATAACACGGTCTAAGTTTGCTTCTCTCTGCTTGTCTAGTCACATCCGCTCACAGTGAATGGGATTTGTTCGGCACTAACCAAAAATATATTTCTGTGCCCTGTTATGCTCACAGATCCCTCAGGTAATATCCAGTGTTAGTTTAAATTGATCTCTGCTTTGTGGTGTTATCTGTGGTCAGGTAAGATCCCACCTGAGAGCACCTTGACCTTCATCATCGAGGTGATGGAGATCAGAAATGGCCCCAGGTCGCACGAGTCCTTCCAGGAGATGGACCTCAATGATGACTGGAGGCTCTCCAAGCAAGAAGTGAGGACAAGAGGGATTTGGTTTCTGTGTTTTGTCTCAGCAAGTATTTTCACATAGAGTAGATGCTGATACAGCAGCCTAGGGATGTCACAAGAATCGATACTCAGGTACCAGGTCAATACCAACTTTTTGAAAGCAATACCAACATTATTTTTGTTGATACATCTCCCCATAACTCAGTGTTCCTATTCTAATGTTGCCTTATATTGCTGTTTCAACACTTCCAGTTGCAGACATGCTTAAATATTGATATATTGTTACAACAGGCCATTTCCTAATGTTCCTATCATTTGAAATTAATACAGGATGTATTAAAGGGATGAAACATGGGGTGCATTTCTCTCTCTCTCTCACCTGGTTCTTTATCTGGACAGAGGCCACATTTTCTGTTTTTTTTTTTGTTTTGTTTTTTTTTGTCCCTTTATATTTGTTGTTTCAGTCTTTTTTTTCCCCCTCTCAAAAACTGACATTTTCACTCCATTGTGTCCTCTCTTCCCCCCGTTTGCCAGGTGAAAGAATACCTGAGGAAGGAGTTCGAGCGTCACGGCTACCCTCCCAACAACACTCAACATGAGCAAATGGTGGAGGATATCTTCGCCAAAGAGGATGAGAACAAAGATGGCTTCATATCCTCCAGAGAGTTTACTTACAAGCACGATGAACTTTAAAATCCCTCGGCGTCCCATGACTCACTCAGCGTCCTTCTCCAGTTTTTATTCATTTGCCGTGGAAACGCTTTATTGTAGAGCAACGTGAAATCGCCAGGGCGTTCTCAGGTTACATCAGTGTTTCAGTTTTGTACAGGCTTTGTACTCGGCGGTGTGTGAAACTTATGTGTGGTAGGGCCATGAGGTTATTAATGTACTGCTTTTAGTGTTTTATCAGTTTGGTAGATCATTGTGGTTTTGTGTGCTTGGCTATAGGAGCTCATTGTGAATCACTTATATTTGCTCCTCTTGAGACCATGGTCAGCCCCACTCTCTTAAATTCTAAAAACATCTTAACACTATACAAATCCAGAAAAATAATTCATTGTGTCCTGCATCTGAATTTTCAAGAAAAAAAATTATCTGTTTCTATAATCAGTATAACTAAATGTCTGATGAAAAAAAAATAAGGAAAAGCAACTGACTGTATTATAAGTGAGAATCTTAAATGAAATGAGATGCATGAGACTCTGAGATGTTTGTGTTGCTATGTAGTTTTGAAAAAAACAGAATGAACTTGCCCTCTTCAATGCGCACACATCCTCTTTAATAGTTTATTTTTATTCTCTTTTTTTATGTAGAGATGAGTGCAGTTTCATTCTGGTTTTTCAAACACCAAAGCTCAATTTAACAATGAACTGGAAGCTGCTTTGAAAGTTTACATATAGGTGAATCTTAAACCATAAAGTGCATTAAGTCTCTGGAATGTAATATTTTGTACTATCATGATGTCTACCAAGTGTCCTTCTGTCAGTAGAGCAACACTACAAAGAGTTTTGGCTCTTTTTTTCTAGCTTTGGATACAAACAAATCAAGACTAAATTCTCCAAGGTCATAAGGTTATCATGACTGTTATTACATATTTTCAAGTGTGTGTGTAGTATGTAGGAATTTTGCAATAAATAAAACAACCATGTCAACTTCTTACACAAAAACAAAATACAGTGGTTTAATTGGTGGCTCCTATATAATACTTTGCATATTGAACCAGTAGGTGGCACTGTCTTCACAAAAGTTAGTGTTGGATACAACATTGGAGGAAAATGAAATACCAAGTACACCTCACTCATCAATTTGCAGGCAAAGGACAACACTTAATCTACATTTAAACTTGTAACATAATAGAAATACATTCTCACAGTGCCTAAAATGTCAGTAGTCTTAACATGTTAGATTTTCCTTTACATTTTCATGAACTGGCTGCAGGTAAAAAAAAAAAAAAGCAGACAAACATGTAGAGCACCAATACTGTATACGTACAATTATTAATGAACTCTTGAGGTTAGCAAACCATTGCTGTGCAAGTGAACAGCTGCAGTTTTCACTTGTAATTTCTATTCACACAAGAGTTGAACTGAATAAAAGGGGTTTACTGGTTGCAAACCAGCCAAAGTTCATAGTCTACTACTGTTGGCCGCATGGGTCCTTGAAGTCCCACAGCAAAGGAAACTATTAATAACATCTCAAGAGGACTGTCATGCTGGACGAGTGAAGGATTGAACTAAAGACACTGTAAAGTTTTGGGAAAGCAGTGCATTTCATGTCTGAGCATGTCCAACATTTATTCTAGCCGCTAACTGAGCATCTTGTGGTTCAAAGTTGTAGATGTTGAGGGACACAATTACATATTTCCGTCTAAGAACAGTTTCAGACTGCATGGTTCAAAGGGTGTCTGGCCTAGACGCTAAAAGTAGTACAATATACCAGATCAGAACAGTGCATAACACAGATAGCCACTGTATCAAAACATGATACTTCATATCTTTAAGCTGTTTCTACTGGAAGACACTGTCCATGTATGTGTGTGTGTGTGTGTGTGTGAGAGAGAGAGAGAGAAAGAGAGAGAGAGAGAGAGTAATTGAGAGGGAGCACTGTAGGGAGAACCCTCCTCTCACACACATTCAAAACATTCCACACTGGAAAAGGTTAGAGGTCACATAGTCAGTATTAGGCGGGACCCAGTTTGACACTCACATACACAACAAACACACACACACACACACACACACACACACACACACACACACACACATAAACACTCACAGTAAGTGACCCATTTGTGATCCGCACGGCACACACAATAGACACGGAGCTTGCATCCAAACCAAACAAAGCCCTTGGCCACTGCCTTTGGTGTTCTTCTCATTAACTTCCCATCATCACAGTGGAGGAGGAGGAGCAGGAGGAGCAGGAGGAGGGAGGTTTGAGACTAGCTGCTTGCTGTGTGTGGGGATGAGGGCCAGTTTGAGGCCATGACTCATCTGAGGTGTGTCCTAATCCCAGGTGGTGTGGGGTTCACTACAGGAGAAAAGGAAAAAGAAATGAAAAAAAAAAAAAATCAATAGATGACACAGTCTTGAGAAAAAATTGAGCAGAGATGAGTATATCGTGCTGCTACCTCTGTTTTCTTTGCTGGGGTAGATCCGAGGGAAGGGCTTGAATTCCTCAGGAGGGGGTAAATCTTCTACAGGGTGGAACTGGAACTTGGATTCAAAGTCATCTACAAGGGAAGACCATAGATATCATTGCTTGAGGTTGGTATTTTGTCTGTCCTCACTTCAAAATAAAAGACTCTTCCCTCTTGGTTCTCCAGTGGTGGAATGACCTTCACACCCTTGACACTTTCTCCCTACTGAAGGAAAACCCCTCTATTATTCCATGTACTTCCTCTGTAAAAAAATAAAATGATAAAAAAAAAAAAAACCTGTCCCTTAAATCTTTCTCCTTATTATCTATTCAATTTCTTTTCAGAGCACATCACTCTTCAGTGAAATATTGTTACAATATGAACATTATGGCTTTTGCACAGCTTGTTTTTTGGCTGCTTGTAATGTTCATGCTCCAGAAACTGCAGCTTGTTCGGATGTCTACAATATATTCTGTTAAAGCTGTGAATTAAGTCACACAGAGGCTCACCAAGGCTGTGTAGGTGTCCATTCCTGAGGCTGGACGGGGGCAGGGGAGGCGCTGGAGGGGGAGGAATGCGGCTGGAGAGTTCAGTGGAGGGCGACCGGGCCGGAGGAGCAGGAGGAGGAGCCAGCCGACCCGAACCTGTTACCATGAGCAACAAGGCCCGACCGGATCAGCAAGATTTCATACAAAACAACATAAACTGATGATGATGATGATGTGTCCATTAAATACCCCTTTTTCTCTGAGAAAAAAGCAATGCATTAATTGTAGTATGTGCTGATAAAATAACATATTGCACAATGCACACTTTCTCTCCTGTAATGACAAGCTGCAATACCTGCCACTGTTATGTAAAACTCCCACAACACAGCATACCTGCTCCATATTGACTATTTATAAAAACTACAGTCAATGACCACCATTTTTTTCTGCTGGGGTTTTCTCCAAATTAATTCTGCTCATTATCTTTAACCGTGTTTCACTGTCAGCTGCCTTCATAGAGAGAAACCCTGCTTGTTCTTCTTCACCCAAGGAAGATGTCACGTACAGTATGTACTCACATACATTTTTGGAATGGAGATTTATGTCAGGTTACCTGCGTAGGCAATGCAAATTAGGTAGGTTGCAAGCTGTTGTCAAGATTTGTGCTGCATAGCAATGTAAATGATTTCAGCAGCAAGCTAAGCTGGTAGCAAAGTTAATCTTTTTCTGTCTCTAAAATAATACTTTTCTAAAGTCCACACACAGAAGGTTTGCAGCAAGCCTTGCTTCTTGAGACGCTTTATGTCCTATGAAAGCAGCCTTAGAAAGCTCTCCACCTTGCCAGAATGCAAAGATAAAGAACTTTGAATAACAACATATCAGATCATATTTTCTTCATATACATAAAAAACACATTTGTAGCAAGGAATCCTCAAATGTGGTAACCAAATAACCGAAACAAAGATATGCAGGTTTTCCTTCCCTCTTCCCAATTAACCGTAGGTTTTTCTGAGTTTTCTTGCCTGCTCTGAGGGTGAAACTGTGTCATCCCCTGTCTAAGCCCTTTGAGACTGTAAACTGTAAATAAACTTAAACTAAAGGCTTGATATTTTACGGTTGCGCAATTAACTTCTTAACTGCCGAACCCAACAATCAGCTCAGCTTTTATAATTTACTCTGCAATGAAATCTACTGGGCAAACTTGCAATATCATGGCAGCAACATGTCTGTGCTGAGCTAACACTGGCCGATAATACAGACCAGCCAATATGAAGATGAAAAGTGGGGAACGTCTGAACACAGTTTATGCTAAAATCTTGAGAAATTCCTAGATTTGTAATTGTTTTCCTGCTCCTGGTGTGCACATACCTGCACTTCTGGGCACAGCGGGTGGCCGTCGGGTGGGAGCAGTGCAGGGGTACGAGGGTGGAAGAGAGCGCATGGCTGGGGAAGGCATAGGTGGCACCTTGGGTGGGGGAGGGGGCAGGGTGGTTGGACAGCTGGGGGTAAAGGAAGTGGGGAGGGGAGGAGGAGGAGGTGGCGGAGGAGGTCCCAGCGGGCTATCCCGCAAGATGGGGAACCTGGAGGGTTCGGACTGGACAGGGGAGGGGGGCAGAGGGTAGAAGTAGCCAGAGGAGCGGTCCGGGACGGAGGAGGGCGGCGCAGAGGGCAGAGGAGGAGGAGGAGGAGGGGGAGGGGGAGTGGCAGGCTGGGACACAGCGGTGTGGTGGGAGTGCTGGATGGGGAGCCAGGCAGGCTTGGTGACCTGTGAGGGGGGTGGAGGGGGCGGGCAGGTGGGGAGAGGGGGAGGCTTGCCAGCGGGCCGGTCCTGGAAGGCTGGTGGTGGGGGAGGGGGAAGGGGAGAGGAGGGTGGGGCCGGGGGAGGCGGAGGGGGAGGAGGAGGAGGGGAAGAGGTGGGGGCAGGAGGGGGATGCTTGCTGCCATGAGACGGGGAGGGCGGGGCGGAGGACGGAGCTGTGGCGGGACGGTGGGCAGCGCCTCCTCTCTCCGCAGTCCTGTGAGGCTCGGAGACGCTCGTGTCTGCTGAGGCAGGCGGGTTCCAGAGCGGCTTCAGTGCTGCAGATGAGCTCGATCGAGTCACTACAGCACACACACACCACACACACACACACACACACACACACACACACACACACACACAAATATACACACACACACACACACATTAGACAGAGTCATTGGCATCCCCAAGACGTCCAGAAAACAATAAAAAACAGGCAGAAGATGTAGAGCTGGAGATAAAAAATATTCCACCAACTACGGCTGCCCCTGAGAGTGAAAAATTTGAGTGATCTGTGACAGAAAAAGGGAAAAGTTACAGTCAAGGAGTTGTTTTCCTTAGTTTTTTTTTTTAAGACAGTCAGTGTGCACTGTAATACCACATTAAAACAGATCAAATATAGCCTGTTTCTATAGAGACGCACCTTCATGAGAGGACAAAGAGCAATGTGTGACTGGGCACAGAGCGAGGGACTCATGAAGACATTCCTATAATATTTCTGTACTAATTCAATAATGTAAATTGTCCACTGCTATTGGAAATATGCATGCCGTTGCTGTGAGAAAAAAAATACAGGAGAAGCACTGAAACAAATGTGAATGTAGACCTATTTATGCTAAAGCTATCTAATAATGTAACGTAATTTAATAATTTATTTGTTTACATTTTCCAGTTTTTCAAAAGTGAAGCAGTAAGTTATACAAGTATAATTTAATCAGATTTACCTGTGTACTGCCTCATTTTTACACCAAAGCTGCCAGATAATTCAAACTGTCTTACAATTCAAATATTTATGAAGCTGTCTTAATTGATGTGATCAAACATAAATGTTCAAACATGTATATATGTCTTTGTTGCATCTTTATGATTATGACTGCTTTGGTTATTATTAATGTGGTCTATCAACACTGAAACTTGAGCCAATGCATTTTCTGATTGACACGGGGACTATTAAAAAAATCTGATCGAATCAGAAAGGTTGAAAGAAATGTATAGTAGAAGTTGAACCATCATAATGAACCGCTGATTATAATTTGACTGTGGAAATTCTGAGTTGGGTACAGCTCTACTACCAACCTGGCGTCTTGCCCGCTGTGTCTCTCTGACCTATTGGCCTGAGGGTGGGAAACCCCCCAGCGAAGAGCCCCCCCAGAGAGGGTCCCATGGGTGCCATCCCTCCTGATGAGCCTTGAGAAGCACCAACGCTGCCAGATACATCGCCAGCGCTGGCCTTGGGCTCTGGAGAGTAACACACACACACACATTACAAATTACTATAACACAAAAAATCAGAGTCTGAAATAAGATTATGAGCATGCGCTGTGTCATCATGCCAAAACCACTAAACACTGATTTTGGTCCTTTTTTTTGTTTTACATGGCACTCCTCCAAACACCTACTCAAAACATCAGGCTGATGTTCTGGAAAAAAAATGTTCCTCTTAAATTCTGACAAAAATTCTTCACCAATTCTCATATTAAAGGACCATACCAGTGATTTAGAGTAATATCTACACAATTAAAATAATTCAATTTTCTAATCCTTTCCAGAAGCAAGCAGTCATCTATTAAAACTCTGATCTCATTTTCCCTCCCTTTTATCCAGCCATTGGTTTCCATTCACTCCACTACGATTTGAAAATGAACTTTCAGAGACTTCAAACTTTCTTCACACCAGTATTCCATCACGGTAATAACTGTTGTGTTTTGATGACTTGAAATTGGGTGGAGTGAAACAGAAAATAGTTCCAGGGAGAAAGGTTTTCTTTACACGCTAAATTATCAGTTTATGAACGGTGACAACTTTGCTAGAAGCCGAACGTTATAAGGTGGCTGTTGGAGCCAAAAACTCAAGTTTGGACATCAAGGGATTTTGATTATATGCTGTGAAATCTTTAGGACACTGGCGATATTTTGCTAAATGATTTGTTGGGCCAAACATTCAAAATCACTGCTATGGTCCTTTAAGTTTTTATCTTCCTTCACATGAACATGTTGTTGTTTTTTGAGGCATATGGTGTAGCGGTGACATATGTCCTGTCTATTGTCTTTGCTACCATATACACTAGTTTCCTATTCTGACTGCATTCTTATCTGCTGTATGGCATTCCTTCCTGAAGTGTGCCCTTGGTTTTCTGTGTGTGTGTGTTTGTGTGTGAGTGTGTATGTGTGTAGCCCTGAGCCAAAAGATAGCCAAGAGACACAACAGGCTCTCTGTGAACACATCGTCACATCTAAAAACTATGTTTCCCACTCCTGTTTCCTCTCCCATTCTCTTTCTTTCCCCACTTCAGCTCTTATACTTCCTCCACACGTCCACGGCTTCATGCTGACAAATCAAGTTTTTTTTTTTTACATCTCAACTCTCAACATATAGACGCACTACCAGTCTGTCTCTCCCTCCCCCTCCCTCTTTGTGCCCTGTGAGAATGACTCACAGCCAGTGACACTAGCCGCATGTGAAGGTCATTAAGTATCTAAACCCAGACTCTGTGTGTGTGTGTGTGTGTGTGTGTGTGTGTAACAGTAAAAGGGGTTGCTCTTACTGTCTACAATAGGGGCACTGCGGTCATTGACCTGTGTGACTTTCTTGAGCTTGGCTCCTCTTTGGATGTCAGCCAGCAGGGCATTCCTGCCACCTCCTCCTCCACTGCTCTGTGGCTTAGGAGGGTCCAGCCGCAACTGTCACACACACGGAGCAAAGAAGACATTCTAAACATAATTGAGACCGGTGTTGCATAGACTAGGTCGTTAGAGATCTACCAGATCACTGCCCACCATGGTAAAATATTTGCAAAAGACTTTTATTTTGACTGAAAATGGTGGGTAGGTGAGATACTGCTTTGGTGTGAAAAACATTTCCATGCCACTCTTGCACAATGCAGGCTTCGTCTCGGCTGAGAAGCAGCCACATGAGAGTTAGACTGACGTTAGCTATCTAGATTCAGACTCAGTAAAGAACATTAAATCTAACAAGGAGGCATCAGTTGTCAGGAGTGGTAGAAACAGATTTGTTTTAGGCTAACAGTCAAAAAGAAATTTCTCTCAAAGCAACAAATCTACTGTAACTTTACTTCAGCAACCAATGCTTGGATTATATGTAGTTTTCATGTGGTAGTTAAGTTGACTTCATCTTAAATGTAGTCTGAATTTTAGTCATATTTCTCATTTTCTGACTGATAATAACACTGGTTTGGGGTGAAGTCTCTCTCCTTTTTTTATCATTTTCTAACATTTACTCAGACAAATGTTCAGTTTGTTTTCATTTTATTACTATTTTATTATGCAGGAAAAGATTAAAATGAACATTACAGATGTTAAAATGTGTTACATTTAAACTGGCCTCACTCAGTTATGTTCTGCAGCACATAAAAGACAAAGTCATATAATACACAATAAAATAAGAAACAATCAGAGACAAAACCAAAAACAAAGCACAGACACTACAGGGGAAAGGACTGAGTGAGCGAGATGGTGTGTGTGTGAGCTGAATTAGAGGTTGCAGGTGAGTCCTTCCATCAGATCATGTTTATGGACTTGTTTGAAATGTGTAAAAGAGGTTATTGAGCCAATGTAATATGGGATCTCATTCCAGATTTTAGTGCATGTATGAAAAAATGATCTCTCTGACCACAGTTGTTTTTGTAAGCCAGTATTGTGGTAAGTGCATTTGTTTACAAAAGCACAGACTTCACCACTTAGCCAGCTCTTAATAATGCTTGACGTGCACTCAGGCACAGAGATAGACACACACACACACATGCATGCAAATTAGAGGTGAGGGTGAAGCCTTAACTTCTATACATTCTCTAGTTAGGATCATTTCAGTGAGTTTAATTATACTGATGTAAACTGTCCCCAATTTTGTCTGGGACCCACTGGAAACCCCTCAAAGACTCCCACAAGTCTGCAAACCAAACCGAAGCGTTTCATGACTTCAGACAGCTGCAGTGTCCAGAGGCTACTCAGCCCTGTCTCAGCAGCGTGGCCCTCCGACTGACACATTGCTCTATTTACCAGACGCAGTAATTCATTTAGCATGAGGACACTGTGAGCCCGCTATGGAAACATAACACCACGCTGCTACTGTGTCTGCTGTCTGCCCCACTGTGGGCCTGCCTGTGTGTGATGTGTAACTGTACCTCTAATCAATAATGCAAATGACCTCCAGGTGTTTGGTTGGTGGTCAGTGAGAAGGACATGAGTCAGTGTATACAATTGCATGAGACAGAGACACAGAGAGAGAAATAGAGAACCTAAAAGAGAGAGAAGAGGGAGGCAGAGAGACAAGGAAACAATGGGGGGAAACTGTGTTTATGTATCTGGGTGTGTAAACATGTCAAATATTCTCAACTATCATTACAAACTGCTTGGTATGAGAGATGAGTGTGTTTTAAAAGAAAAAAGTTCAAAAAGAAAGAAAGAAGCTCAAACGGTCAAAAACTTCCATGTGCAAAAAATTAAACAGTTCCTTCCACAAACAATGACACAGATACTAATAATCCAAAGCCCTTGGAGCAAGGATTTTTTTTTTTTTTTAACTATTTCCTACCAAACAGCAGTGGCAAACTGTATCAATCCACCCAAAACAAGTAGGAACTAAAGGCGTAGAGATTCAGTTTGCTGGTGTTCTTTAGCAGGAATTAGTGCCAAACAAAACTCTTCACCCATGAGAGCTGTGGATTGTGCCAAGTATCTAGGTTATGCTTTTTGAAAGACCTGTTTTTCATATGTACATTTTTGACCATTTGAGCTTGACAAAAGAATACAATCCACCAGAGATCATGGCAGTGTGGAAACCATGCCAAATCACACAGAGACTATTTGGATGCATGGAGTGCAGTAGGGGTAAACGGAAACAGGTTTTTTCCTCTAATTTGGGTGAATTGTTCTTTTGATAGTTATTTAAGTCTGTTTCAATCAAGAATGTGTGAGCACAGACTTACCTGTGGCGGGGCGATGCTCGGTGGGGGTGGCGGAGGGGGTGCGGGGGGAGGTGGTGGCGGAGGAGGGGGCGCCGGCATGCCTCGGCCTCAGCTACCTGCACAAGACAAAGCACACCCTTTAACCACCCATAGCAACGGCACCCAAACACAGTCACCGCCCCGTTGCTGCACCACTGCAGCCACTGACCAGCGACTGCCATGTCTGTGACCGAATTCTCCCTCTCTGCCACAGAAGCCGCTACTGTGGAGAGGGGCAAATTCAGTGACCTCTTCCCTTCTTCCCTGAACAGGAAGAGCTTTCACCACCCAGCATCGCAAAACAGGAAACAGCCAGCGCTCCTTCCTCTCCAGGGAAATGTGAGTCCCCCATCCCACAATGCCTAGTGGCGGGGCTGAGAAGTGGAACAATGGTGTGTGTTGTGTGGAAAGTAATGCACCCCTAACCTTCAGTCCCTCACCAACAAGAGGTCTTCACTACAGTTCTGTGCTGACTGAATGGAAAACACATTAAGGAGGCTCTTCAGGAACATGCTAGAGTGCAGACACATTGTTTTTTTTTTTTTTCAGATATTGTGATTGAAAAAGATGATTCAACTATGTAAGGTATGTCTTGTCGAAATAAACATCACTAGCAACAAGTGGTAATGTGATTAAAAGGCTGAAACAAAGCAGTAATCACCTCAATGTCCAGCGTCCCATACACAACAGACTTTCAAGGTGAGAGCTCATTTGCAAAGTGAGTCCTGCTTGTCACAGTGTGGTTCAAACTCAAGATGCAGGCAGCCCAGCTAAGCTCCTGAGCCATGACACTGATAGTCACCAAGCCCTCCACCCAAGTTCATGACATCATAAATTCTTGCAAGGCTGTCTTCCATGGGACAGAGGGAGTGAAAAGAGTCTGAGGTCTGCTCAAATTCAATACTCCAAGGAATTTGTGCATGCCAGTCTTCTTAGCAATTTAATGAAACACAGAACAGAACCTGTTTTTGTTTCTGTGCTCCTGGCCTGAGGTTTCAGTCTAATGCTAACTGATGTGAATCTCTGTCCCAGCCTCTCTTATTTGTGTGTGTGTGTGTGTGTGTGTGTGTGTGTGTGTGTGTGTGTCTGTCTGTGTTTGTGTACATGTGCCGTGTTCATCCTGAATGCAACTGGCAGGCTATCCTTGGTTTCTATTTCTATCTTCATATCTGTGTCAAGCAGCTTCAGTGGCACGGCCAATGTTGATCTTAAAAGGGGGGCGATGCTGGCCAACAGTTGGCTGAGCTCTTGCAGAACAGGTGGGAGTGTGTGGCAGTGTATGTGAGTAAAAGCACCTCTCACAACAGTTCCTCTGTGCTCTCCTTTGACCTGTAATAGTCTGTTTCTGAAGCCGAGAAGACCTGATGTGACACGGTCCAACAGCTGACACCGTCAACTACTAGTGCACTAAGTGTATGGATCTTTTTATTTGTAGGACCCCTAAATCAATAGATTCATATGCCAGGGACCCCCATTTGATAAGACTGGGTCCCACCTGACAGGATTTTTGTATGTCTGACGGAGGACAGAGAGCCACTATTGAACAAAGCAATCATCCTTGCACATTTTTTCACTGTGCAGAGATATACAGAATGAGTGAAAGCCACTATGCCCCATTCCTTTGAGAGACAAAATGTCTCTGCACAGTCTTGCTGTTCACTGTTGTACTTCACTTTTACCCACAAAAGTAAGCGCACAAAGTAGAATAAGTGGGTCAAAACCGCATCCCAGATCCCTCGTGCAGTGCAAGGGAAAGCAAACCGCCTTGAAACAAGAGTCAGGTGCATTTGATGCCTAATGAATAAACTCTACGAGAAGAAAAACAAACAGAACCACATTGGAGCCAATCTGTTATTTCCAAACATGTCAAGAGTCAGATGTGGACAAATTATAGGAATAAGAAAAGAGGCTTACCAGCGGTCAAGACAAATGTACAGCAATCATAATCCACCACATGCATTTGAGCTCGGCTGTCTGGTTACTCTTACCTTCAAATAACAGCAGAAATCCACCTGTAAGCAGTCAGTGAGCTGGAGCGCAGCGGACCGTCATAGTGCGCTCCTCTGACCGGAGTGGGGGCAGCTACAAAGTTCCCAAGTTATTTTTAGTCAAACGAGGACACCATTACAGTTATCCTACAGCAATGCTGGCATCTGGCACGTCAATAACAAAAACTGCTGCAGGAGCGTCTTTAGCAGCAAACCTCTCCAATAAAGTTGTCCCCAAGCAAAGCCTTTTAAAATAAAAAATAATAATAATAATAATAAAATTAAATAAAATAACATAAAAAGCAAAATCCAAGTTGTTGGGAAATTTTAATTTGCGCCCAGATACGAAACGCAAAAAAACACGCCAAACTGGTCTGGCATGGCACAATGGTCTCTTTTATATCTCTTTGGGTCCTTGTTTACGCGCTGCCGGAGGCGGACATCGCAAGGCCACACCTTACCGCTCCACACTCAGCCCCTGACCAATGGAGGTGGGGAGGCAGTGCACTGCTGCACTTGCTCGGATCTATTACCTTCCTGCGTTTTGCAGTTGCCGAGGAACTTTCCCTAAACTTAAGTTACACCTGTCGAATAAAATAAGCATTATGCATGCATGAGAACAGGTTTTGGCGGGCGCAGAGATCCTTTCTACAAGCCCGCACAGGTGAATAGACTGTAACTGTGCCCAGCGCCTCAAGGGCTTACTGAGTAGAAGGTGTCTATTCTATTCTATTCTATTCTATTCTATTCTATTCTATTCTGTTCAACAATATGGAGCTATGGTATGGATATCAGCTCATTTTCTCCCTCTAGTGTCACAAACATGACATTACAAGTCGTCCTCACCTCCAAATGTGTGACTTAATTAAATATAAAAAAAAAAAATGGGACATCTATAGATTACCAGCCTTTGCTCAACATCATAGTCTATAGCATTTTATGGCCAATATTAATTTGATGTACTTGCAGTATCGCATATACTTTTCTTGTGCTTCAAGACGTGCTGGAAGCGAAGTGGGTGCAATCATAAAGCATGCATCAGGCCTTGTTACATAAAGAGCAACTATAGTGGAAACAGACACACACTCACACACACCCCTCAAACCTCAACAGTGACAAAGGAATGCAGCGACACAGGCATGCTCCTCCCTTTAAATGACAGTCAGGGCAGCATCACTTAGGCCAGGGTTTAACATGCAGTGCAAAGGTTGTTGTTATTGCCTTTCTCAGGTAATGTGACATTCACGCAGGAAGACTTTGTGTTTCTTTGTGTCAAGGTTGGATCTTTCATTTTATTTCACAGGGAGAATAATTGGATTCTTTTTATCTGAGGAAGACGGATGTAGTAAACATGTGCACATACACACACAAGATCAGAGATTAGAATTTTTTTTATTTATCACATTTTATCTTCATTTAAGTATTCACAATGATCCAAAATATAGCAGTGTTGTGTACTATAAAGAAAACGACATCAGTAGCTGGATCCACACTTCCTTAGTGACTCGGCCATATTTCTTTCCATATTTGAGTCATTATACGGTTGAATATTGCAAAATTCACTTCAAACTTCAATGTCATTGCTTTTTTAAATATTTTTCATGAGGTCACCCAGTATGTTGTAACACATGCAAGGATCCCATCCTTCATTCATGGCATGTACAGTGTCATTTAGGCATTTAGCTGGCAAGAATTCACTTCTTCTCATACTTTGTGCATGTGTGTATGTGACTAAAAACTTCTCATGAGTTTTCTGTAATTTATCCCACTGACTGATTTTTCTACACATAATAACAAAATCATTTACATGGTTATAAGCATCCTTCAAACCCGTCAGAATCAAGACATTTTTGTGAAGTACCATAAAATAAACATTATAGACTTATCCTTCATTATTAACCATATATTACACAAATAATGTAAACATCTAGAGCAATAATTTCCTGAAGTATATCACACTTTGCCATGTGCATTGACAGAATCTGGCGTCCTTAATTAGCTGACTGTTGCTCTCCTAAGAGAGGCCTGGTGAGTGTTAATCTGTTGTCCGATGATGATGATGATGACAGTGCCCATGACCAAAACAGGAGCACTGTGGGATATGAAGTGCGTGTTACTGCATTTATGTGCACAATGGTTCAACAATCATGCAGAATTCATTATCAAGTCACTTTAGATTTGTTACCATGGCCCTCGTTCACAAGTCCATGCAACATTTAAAAACAGCTGCATTTGAATGTCTTAAGTGTCTTAAAGATGCTTCTTCTGTTATTTAAACAGAACATGGGCTGAAAGGCCAGAATGGTCTTTGTTATCTTCTTAATATAGTTCAAGCATATAAGGCAACCTTCATGTATTGTAATCCCTCTTATTCTCTTCAAGCATAATCATAAAGCAGTCTTTGATCATCATCACATTCTATCACCTCCCTTTCCTCCTCCCGATAACCGTGAGTCCTCTTTCCCGGCTGTCGTCTGGTCTGAGTCTTTCTGCTCAATAGGAAGGCTGGAGCGCACCCTCCTCTTCTCCTTGAAGCGACCTGAGCGCGACACCCTCATGTTTCTGCGACACGTCTGCTCATTGAAGACCGAATCCAACTGGGAGTCATCATAGGTGTCGTCGCTGAGGAGACTGGTGTTGTTGATGGGCTCTGACTGTCCCGGCCGGGCCTGAGACAGGGATTGGTCACCGGGAGTCTTGGAGGTGGCGCTGGCGTCTTTTGGCTTCTCGGGTTTTGGTGCAAAAGGGTCAAAGTCGGGTCCAAGACTGGGGGACGCGTTTGTGTCCTTGGACCCTCCACTCTTCCTCTTCACCAGAAACGCCCTCCACCATGGGACTCTCTCCTCCATCTTTCACTGAGGGTGGTGGACTGAAGCCAAAACAACAATAAAGGTCTTAATTAATTCAACTGTAGTTAAGACACTGACTTCCTCACCAATATCAGCGTTACCTGTGCCATTTCCTCAGTGAGGTTGGTTGTTCAATCAAACCATTTTATCCCCTGGTAGAGCATCCTGGCAGCTCAGGGGTCATGTGTGCTCACCTGACCTCTCTCCTGATTTATCTTACATCATTCTCTTTCTCCTGCCTCCTCCCTGTCACTTCCTCTCTCTACTCTGTGGTTCATGAGACAGCATAAAATCATTCATCTCAAAATAATCTCTGGATGATAGCTGTTCTTTTAGCATGTGTTATCCTCCACATCTTACCCATATAATTATAATCATAACAAAGCATACGTTCAGTTTGAATTGGATACATGAAACCGGGTATAAATAGGTAGCATGCCATGACGTTTTCTGGCATCACCAATTTAATAAGCACAATCCACTGGTTAGGCAACTTCTTACCTACTAATCCTATGAATAACCAGTGTAACGATGTTTAACTCCTCGGTAAAACTGGTTCAATGAGTCGTGAGAATAAGTCAGCAAACCCAGGCCGTGATTCACGGGTGAACAATGCGCACAAGCACCTCTCTTCAGCGGAGCACTCACCTTACCAACACTGGAAAAGGGGGTGACACTTAAAATGGCCCAAAGCAATGTGTGAATATGAGACTCTAGACTGTGCTGTGGTATAAATCCATAGGCCTGCTCAGTGTCTTCTTTAGTGGAGGAGCCCTGGAAACAACTGTGGCAGCAACCCTTCAGAAGGTCTGAGTAGTATCCATTTTACGCACGGGCTGGCTGCTCGCTCGCCTCGCATCTCATAATTCCAGTCAGTTTTATGTCGCTCCTTTCGCTGTTGTCGAATATCTTTACTCTCCTTCAGAAATCCTTAAAGTAATGTACGAATGAATTGTCACATTTATAAGGAGCGTCTTTCGCCTGCCCGACCTGCAGGTTTCCGCCTCCGAAACTTTCATCTCGGAGCACCTGTCCGCGCTCCTGATTGGATGAAACCTGCAGCTCTCTCACGTGAGGGCCGTCCAGGTGAATCTACTACAAAGGTGGGTGGGGCTTATTGTTGCTTAGCAATATAGCCCGTGGGAGCGTGCAGCTCTTCAGCGACAGATTAAAAAAGAGCCCATTGTATCAATAGAACCCAACCCAAAGGAGCCACATTATGCTCAGATTTTCGGACGCCCAGTGCGTTCGTCGACAGGGACACTGTCATGCAAGGGAATGGAATGTTTACTGCCAATAATAATAACCACTGATGGTTTTTACAGCCACATCCCACCAGAAACAGGCTGGGCCCGGCGGGGTGCAGTGCTGAAAATACTAATCATTTGACAAGTTGAATTCGTGTGTCTGCTGAAATTACAACACTACTTAAACGTGCAATTGTAGGTGTCGCCGGCTCACATAACGTTGGGGAAGCAGTCTGGCCCGGCGCCAGTTTCACCTGCTGGGGTTCTTGTTGACATGACTTCTTTCCGGATGCTTCTGCTTGCCCACATACTGTACATTCAAGTGCACCTAAGAGTCATTCATATAGGTTTTATAGTATTGAAACCTGTACATATGCCTAACAGTTTGGACTTCTGAAGGGGTGAAGGAATTAGAGATGGGGGTTTATCAGGATGATCTGAATGAAAATGTATTTTATTCACTGAAGAGTTATTCATAGATGAGTAAGATTGGAAGATGGCAAGTGGCTCAGTGATTTGGACTGAGAACCAGAAAGAAGGTGCTGGGTTTGAGTCGCGGTCCTGGTCCTTTGTGTGCATTTTGCGTGTTCCTCCTGTGTTTCTTCTGGGTGCTTAACTTTCCTCCCACCATTGAAAGACATGCAGGTCAAGTGTTGATGCTAAACTGAATGGGTGAGTGTGTGTGTGTAAGTGTGTCTGTCTGTGTGTTAGGCCTGCGATGGACTAGCAACCTGTCCAAGATGTTTCCCCAAAAACTAATAATGGGATAGAATCCAGCCATTTGACCCTGAATTGGTGAATATGCTGAATAGGTTTGTATGGAAACTGAGTGAATTACCATCATGTCAGTAGGTCAATGAGTTGGACAGAAATGAGTTGTAAAAGGGTGATTTGACTCCCTCTGTTATTATATGCTATTCACAGATGAATATGATTAAAATTCATTAAAAACTGGATGATTTTCAAGATTAAAAAGAATTATCTTGCATAAAAGCCAGTTTGAATGCGAATGAGGTTGAATCCTTGTTATTTGAGAAACCACATCTCACAGACATGACGTGAGTCTAACAGAAGGGGTTTCTCTTGGCAAACCTTGGGAATGCCGGCACAAATGGTTTCTGTGTGTGTGGCTGCCAACAAGGAGGACCCGTTTCAAAACAGAGAGCGAGACAGAGAGAAGGGGAAGGAGGGTGGACTCAGGGAATGCCTGACTGGTTTCCTTCCTCCAAAGGTAGAGTGAAAGTTTGTGTGGCGATAGGAATGTGTGTCATTTCTGTCCTTATCGCTCTGTCTCTCTCTCTCTCTCTCTATGCCAAGCAGTCGGCAGTCTGCATACCTGGGAGACTCCCTCTCCCCCCGCTTCCCACCTGAGTCGAAACTCCGCAGAGTCACAGCACTCCACAGCCTCTTTTGCTGTGTCTTCCCATTCTCACACACACATATAAGCTTCACGGGCAGAGGAGGGTATGCATGCATGCACCCACCTTTGCATGTATGTAAGCATATGCACTCACATCAGATGACCCTCCTCCTCATTCACATTGTTAAATCATGTTTTTCAAAATCTCGACATCAATCCTTTCTGGTCTAAACAGTATAATGTCACTCATATTTATGGAATATTATATAATTATCCCATTTTTATGTTGCTACTAAGCCTCCCCATGCTTCTCCTTCTCTCTGTCCCATATTTCCCAATCTGTTTTCCACTCTATAAACCACCAATAGTCTCAGGCACTGTGAGAGCTGATTATTAACTTTAACCAGACCAGAAAAAAGGAAATCATGCAGAGATTTGCAGATGGAGACATGTTACAAACATTCACGTCAGTCCCTCCACCCCCCTCCGAGGAACGTCTCGGCAATTGAAACGTGTTCCACTGTTGACTGAAGAGTTTCCCCAAGTGAAATCTAAACAGTTGAGACAGAGTTATGTGGAGAATGCGAGTAGAAAGCTAAGGAATATTGTCAAGGGATACTGAAACAGGGACTTGAGTTATGTAACACATTTCTAACATGGAATTGGTTGACCGGATGCCATTAGAAACCACATGAAACACGGACTCACAATCATAGTGGATGAATATCAGCGACATGAATGAAGAGAGTTTAATTTCAACCCATGCATTCTTACCTTAAACTGCCAATTACCTGCTCCAAATTGGGGTAATAAATCACATAAAATACTGAACTTTGATAGCCTGTCATGAAACTACATTAGTGTCACTTATATTGCGACTCCTTTTCATCTGAAATGTACTTAGCATAGAGTAAACCTTTTTTCATTATTGTCATATACATTATCATACACGATGCAACCACTAACAATAATATAAAATATTATTATTAAAATATTAAATATTATTCCTTTTAAATAAAAAAAACTATATAGGCCTGGTCACCAGTCTCATTACATGTTGCCTTTTATCAGCTGTGTTCTGTGCTATCTCGCTGACTGAGATGAAATCTGCAGTGGGAGCTAAACTGAAAACCTACCAGAAAGTGACTCATTCAGCTGTGCTTAAATGTTGATGCATGCACTTCAGATTGTAGTGTCTGTGAAGGCAAGTGTGCCCTCTTTGTGGTTTGGTGTGTGATGATAGAAAGGCGTTGGCACTGCACTTGTGCCATGTGCATATGAGTTCAGTAAGTCATTGTGAAATGATCAACCTGAAAATCTGACTTTGTCATTGTACGGTATTGAACAACAGGTTGAACCAAGGTGTGCTAGCCATGGGAAAGAGAGCAGGGAGGCAGCCAGTTGGACTGGTAGAGTCAGCTAGCAAAAGCCTCTCAAAGGAAGTGAGCAGGCTACTGTATCTAAGGACAATAATGACACACACACACACAGACACAGGCACAAACACAGACAGACACACACACAGTTTACTGCCCTTCCCACACAACACAACACAAACCCTTCAAGCCCCCGAACACTGGTTGCCTCACAATCACATACCTTTCAGCTCACTAGTGAGTGACTAGTGTTTCATGGAGAGGAAGAAGAGATTCCAAATAAATAAATAAAACCATAGCGACTTGCAGAGTGTTTGGGTGGAGCAAGCCTAGGGAAAAGAGTTTCGATATGTGCCACTGTGCAGTTGTGTTTGATTTGAGGTCTCCATTGTTCCATGTTTATTAAACAGTGTGTACACCATGGCCCGTCAGATGAAACTGATTTTCTATCAGTGCTCCAGACTGTCGAAGTGAAACACTCTGGAATGCAGAGGTGACGCAGAAAGGAATCCTAAAGAAACTCACCGTTTCCCCACTATTTTCTCCTGTGTCTCTTCCCTCAAAACGGATAGGACAACACACTGACAAAAAGATGCAGCCGCACACAGACAAACACACACAGACACAGAAACACCACACACAGACACAGAAACACCACACACTCACCTGGCTACATACCCCTAACCTTAACCTTAACCGTCCCTGCTCCATGCCTAATCTATACCGAAACCCTGACCTAAATTAAACCCAATCCTTACTCTTTAACCATTAAGGCAAGTCCTAAAGCTAAACTAAGCCTCATTGTGCTCACTTCATCGTTCTGCCCTATACAACTGGAAGACAACCACCAAGTCTTCCAAACTGCTGCTGTTACAGCCATTCTTTGCATTGCAGCAAAGTAGTACAAGAAGCCAACACATGGGGGCGATCTTGTTGTTTTTGACACTACCTTGGTTTCTGTGATAGTGCTTTTTTCCCCTTCATTTTGTGAGGGGGAGATGTTGTAGATGCACCTCAGCTGCACCTGAGCTGGAGCTGCTCTGGTCTCTCCAGATATCTCACGTCACTGAAATATTGCAAGAAAATTGCATGAAAAGCAAGAAAGAAGGTGAACACGGTTATATGTCAATATCTGTTCTCCCCACCAAATGACATATGTTAGGGCAATTTCAACTGAATCTTATACAACAGTTCAACACTGGTTGCTCATTTGAGCGACTAGAGGGTGAACTGAGCCACGTTTAGTGAGAGACATACAACATTTATTGTCCATATAGTTTTGCCAATATGAACAACATTGCTGTATTCCATAACAAAAAAGTAGCCTACTAATTACCAGTTTGCAACCTATATGCAGTTTAAGTGTAGACTTATTCTTTCAGTACAAAGTAAAGTATAATATATTTTAATAGTAAAGTAAAAATTTGCGCTTGAATAAATGTTTAGTTTTGGGTATTAGGTTTGGCTTTGTCAAAATAAACCTTGTTTTTAAAGGCAGATATGTGAAGCAGTAGACTAGGGTCAAACACCAACTTGCTGTGCTTCTAAAATGAAAGAAAGACTGAGTGAGAGCTCCTTTTTCTTTTTGTTTCTGATCATTATTTTATTTTATTCATTTCCCCAACGCTTGTATAATCAGTGATGATAATTGGCATGAAGCTGCGATTAGAGAAAAAAAAAAAAAAAAAAAAAACAGCAGTACTGCATGTCTTTGTTATGTTGGCATAACACTGACAGAGATAAATTAAATGATGAAGACGTCCCTTTAACCACACTGTGACCGCTAGCAGGGTATTCCAGGACAAGACACTCTCGTTGTAATTCAGCTCAAGACCACTAGATGGAGCTAAATTTAATTTCTTAGATGTTACAAGTCTACTATTTTCCTCTACCAAAGAGGTTCTCCCTGTTTATAATCTGTAAGTTATGTTCCAGGAAAGTTGGACCTGGGTTAACGAAGAACTGATTCGATTTTATTATAGTAACATCATAATCATTCAGTGAGTTCACAGGAACTTAATAGTGCAGGCAGAGCTCTACACAGAAACAGAAATGTATAACTGCTGCCAAATCCAGTATCAAGTATGATATACAATCCCTGAAAAGCATGAGAAAGTGAAAGTCAAGTTTCCCTAGTGCTCTTAAAAGTGTGCACAAAGACACACACACACACACACACACACGTACAGTGCATTCAGAAAGTATTCAGACCTCCTTCACCTTTTTCACTTATGTTGCAGCCTGATGCTACAATCATTTAAATTCATTTTTCTCACTCATTAATTTAAACTCAGTACCCCATAATGGCAAAAGGAAAATAGAATTTTAGAAATTTTTGCAAATTTATTAAAAAGGAAAAACTGTATATGCACACTCAAACAGGTGTACATGTGCATGAGCAATAATAGGTAAAGGCTGATTTTACATGGTAGCAATTAGGCAAGAGCCTTAATTCCTGTGGTTAAGAATTGTTTCCCACAATCCAGTGAACTTAGTCTCTTTATCTTCCTCGTCTCCATCATCGTCATCGTGAGAGGAAACAGCTGCCAACAGCAGAACCTGTTCAGGCAAGGTTCAACAGGTTTCTTCTTTTAAAAGAAACAGGCGTGACACCATTTTCATTCGAATAATGTCACTGTGAATTTGGAGACATACACACACACACACACACACACACACACCGCCCAACCCTCACTTCCATGCAAGTCTTAACATGCAAAATGAGATAATTTTCTCATCATGATTTCATTGCTCAAATTTTTGTCTTTTACACTGTTAAGCTTTACACACCACAAGATTGCAGGGAGTGCTTCTCTTGGAAACACACGCAGGGTAAACTCAATCAGTAACACTTGTAATATTAAGTGACTTGCATTCTTTCAATCTGATAAAAATAAATAAATAAAAAATAAAAAAAATCCATATCTTACAGTTGTCTAATATATCAACAAAAGTCAAGAGGAAAGGTAAAGTGCAATGCTGCATTTGTTATTTTTTTAATCTCAAAAGCACTGTGCATATTAAGGATATTATTTATATTTAAGACCGAAAATGTTTGCTTTTTTCAGCAAAACTTTAGATTACAATACAGATTAGATTACAAAACTTTTTTTATGAACCAAACTTTTATACAGCAATCTGACTGACTGACTAATGTTTTATTAGTCGAGTAGTCTTTTCATGGGGCAGAAACATAGATATAGCAGTGAGTGAGTATCAGACAACAGGGGATAGTAAGGTGCTGAGCTGTCTGACACTGCATGCTGGTGGTGTTGTGGACTGATATACAGAGTTTGTGTTATGAGTTCAGAATCCGTGTGGCCTGGGGAAAGAAGCTCCTTCTCAGCCTCTCAGTCCGGGCTTTGATGGAGCGAAGCCGCTTGCCTGAGGGCAGCCACTCGAACAGTCTGTGGTTGGGATGATGAGTGTCTTTTAAAATCCGACTTGCCCTGGACCTGCACCGCTGGGTGTAGATGTCCTGGAGGCCGGGCAGTGCTGTGCGGGTGATGCGCTCAGCACATCGGATCACTCTGTGCAGGGCCTTCCTGTCCTGGGAGCTGCAGCTGCCGTACCAGGCAGTGATGCTCACAGAAAGCACAGACCCTACTGTGGCGGCGTAGAAGGTTTTCAGCAGTGTGGTGGAGATCTTAAATTTCCTCAGCCGCCTGAGGTGGTACAACCGCTGCCGAGCCTTCTTCACCAGGGTGGTGGTGTGTGTAGTCCATGTCAGATCCTCAGAGATGTGAACCCCAAGGTACCTGTAATTGCTTACTCTCTCCACCGGGGTCCCATAGATCCTGAGCGGTGCATAGTGGATCCTCTGCTTCTCTCGCCTGAAGTCGACCACCACCTCCTTGGTCTTGTCAACATTCAGGTCAAGGTTGTTGTCCTTACACCAAGAAGACAGCAGCTCCACCTCCTCCAGATAGGCCGTCTCGTTGTTGTTGGAGATCAGGCCTACCACCACTGTGTCATCCGCGAATTTCACAATGATGTTGGATTGGTGTGTAGCTGTGCAGTCATAGGTGTACAGGGAGTATAGCAGAGGGCTCAGTACGCAGCCTTGGGGGGCACCAGTGTTGAGGGTACGGGAGCTGGAGGTGTGGGCTCCAACCTTCACCACTTGTGGTCTGCCAGTCAGGAAGCTCTGAACCCAAGAGCAGAGTGAGGAACTCAGCCCCAGGTCCCTGAGCTTGGTGACCAGTCTGTGGGGAACTATGGTGTTAAATGCTGAGCTGTAATCAATAAACAGCAGACGCACATAATTCCCCTTACCGGTGTCCAGGTGGGAGAGGGTGGAGTGGAGGACATGGGTGATGGCATCGTCAGTACTCCTATTGGGGCGATAGGCGAACTGAAGGGGGTCCAGGGAGTCCGGCAGTGATGAGCAGATGAAGTCTTTGATGAGTCTCTCAAAGCACTTCATCACCACGGAGGTGAGAGCTACAGGGCGGAAGTCATTTAGACCGGCTGGGTTGGTCTTTTTAGGCACAGGGATGATGGTGGACTTTTTTAGGCAGGTGGGGACGACAGAGTGGGCCAGGGACAGATTGAAGATGGTGGTGAACACCGGAGCTAGCTGGTTAGCACAGGATTTTAGCAGCCGCCCGGGGATGCCGTCTGGGCCGGCTGCCTTCCTGCTGTTCACTCGCCTCAGAGCTCTCCTGACGTCGTGCTCCGAGAGCGAGAGTGGGCGGTCCTCCTCACCGGTCAGGCCGCCTGCCTCGATCGCGTTGGCCACAGCGCTAGCGCCGCCAGCCTCAAAGCGAGCGAAGAAGGTATTAAGCTCTTCCGCCAGTGAGGAGTCCACCACAGCCGAGGTGTTCACTCGTCCTGTATAGTCCGTAATCGTCCGCAGTCCTTGCCACATGCGTCTGCTGTCGCGGTCGCACAGTTGTTCCTCCACCGTATCCCTGTATCGCCTCTTAGCCGCTTTCACCGCTTTCCTGAGCGTGTAGGCTGCCGCTTTGTACGGTGACATGTCTCCGGTGATGAGTCCCTCGTTATAGGCAGTGGTACGTGCTTTCAGAGCCTCGCGGATAGACTTATCCACCCACGGTTTCTGATTAGGGAAAACCTTCACAGTCACCATAGGAATGGCATCATCTAACAGCTTGGATATAAAGCATGTAGCCACTTCCGTAAACTCATTAACGTCATCCGAGCTCGCCCGAAACATGTCCCAGTCTACGTCACTCAGCGCGTCCTGTAGTGTGGCCTCTGATTGGGCGGACCAGCGTCTGACCTCTCGCGATACCGGGGCTTCCTGTTTTAGCCTTTGTTTATATTTTGGTAAGAGGAAAATGGCGTCGTGGTCAGCCTTACCAAAAGCCGGCAGTGATATGGCTTTGTATCCGTTCTTGAATGGGGTATAACCAACAGTAGGTTGTGCATTATAAATAATGATTTAATTTCTTTGTGCGCCCTCTTGTGTCATTCTTGAGTAACTACCTGCTACAGTGATAGTGTATTTATCAGAATAGTGACTATAGAAAAAAGCAAGGGTAAAATTAGCCAACTACAGTCAAGAATGAATAGTTTTCAGTCAACTGTCAGTGGGGGGCAGCCCCAGCCAAGCAAAATTCCCATAAAAACATACATGTACTTTGAAAAATAACATGATACACACTGCAATAAACATTATATATCAGCAACAAAAGCGTAGCGGTTAACATGATAAACATGTTCATGGACTGCTGTACATAGTAATGACTTCACAAATAGTTCATGCATGTAGCTTGTGGTAGTCTGATATTAGAGGACGAGAGCTTAGCCTGTAGACTGTAATATAGCACAATGTGACATAAATCAAAAGTTTAGTCGTGTGCAGCTGATACAGTAAAACACCTATGATGGGCTTATCAATGTATCTGCAATCACTTACCTCACCACTCCTCTCTAAAATGAATTCCAATAATTAATTTTGGTTTTTTTTCTCTTTAACTATCTGTCCTCCTATCTCACACGCAGACACTCACAAGCATAAATACAAAAAAATTTCCTTGTGTTTGCGTGTTGTGCCTCCATCTCTGTGGATCCACACAGCCTAACCTGGAGGAAACCCTGCATATAGCATATAGATACCGCTTACTACACACAGTATTTTATATAGGCCTCTTTACTTTTATGTTTCAGAGGCTGTAAGAAAATGCTCCCTCCAGCCACGTCCTCAGGATTTTGAAGTTGAGGATGAGATTAAGGTGTGGCTACGGAATTCAAAAGACAGCGGGTGGACGAATGGAGCGCTACCATCGTCGGCTGACTACCCAAGAGACCTTGGGGGAGGAGTGAGCTTTGCCAATCAATACATCACCTCAATAGAAGTATGGACATGTTAGCAGCACACAAGAATATATTTTCAGCATCAGAGGTCAGAGTTTTTGCAGTTTTTGCTTTTTCTTTGTTTGAAGTATGGGCTGAAAAATGTGCCACTAGTAACTGAATTTGAATCATTCATATTTGAATGAATTCAAATTCAGTTAGGGGGTCACCAACAGTATGTAAGTCTCTACATATGATGTCTTAAATGAATAAGGCTGTAATGTGCAGAGGAGAACATTTTTCATTCAGTGTAATGTGTTTGTATTTAATAAATGAATTGATTTGAATCCTTTTGACTATTGTACATTTTTGACAATGCATACATCAATGACCACATCCATTTTAGATGTATGGAACTCCCAAAGGAAATTACACTAGTAGCTGAGATACATTTATGTGTGGAACTGATTTATTGTAGATTAATTTAACTGCAAAATCAGTGTGGGCCTAGTGAGGGCAGTGAGGGCTTCCTGAAGGCTAAGTCAAGGCTGCCTGCTGTGCGCCCTATAGCCAGCCCTAAGTGGGCCCATACAGGGCCAGTGCAGGCTTCCTTAGGGGTTTATGAGGGCTGCCCATGCGGGACCAGCACTGAGGGGCCAACGTTTTGCCAATGAGCAAATTCTCAGGGGACCTGTGTGGGCTGCCCACTGGGGGCCCTTAAGGCTGCCCTAAGTGGGCCTGTAAAGGGCCATTGCAGGCCTGTTTGCTGGGTAAAGGTAAAAATAAAACAAACAAACAACAAAAAAAAAAACGATTAGAAGGTTCAACTGTATGTGTTTTACTGGTAAGCTGCAGCAAACAATGTTTTAAGCCTGGATTTAAGTGAGCTAAGTGTTGTAGCAGTCCTCAGGTGTTCAAGAAGTGGCTTCCACAGGTGGGGAGCAGAGGACAGCGCCGCCCCTCCCTACACGCAGATGCGTAGGGCCTCACGATCTACAGGAACAACTGCAGGAAGGAGCAACTGCAGGAAGGAGCAACTACAGGAACGTCCTCTCGCTCGCCCTCTCAACTTCCATGTCTCCACTGAGAGGGCCAAGTAGGAGGAAGGTCATGTTAGCAAGATGAAGCCTTTATTATTATAAGCGTCAGTCTGCTGCTGCTGGGTAACATTTTTTTTTTTTTTTTTTAAGCTTCCCCATCCCCGATGCCCTAGCGGCGCCTATGTCTGGGACAAAGACAAGCTGGCTGGCCCTTAACTAGCTAACCAGTGTATGCTAACGTACCAGCGTTAGCTACGTTAGCTGCTTGCCGTTAGCCATCAGCATCATGCGTTCATATCACGTAAAGGGTTTTGCTGTTATGCCTTCAAATATTGACTTACCTGATTTCTTTCTCCAAAATTACAAAACTGCTGTTGCGGTCACACGTTTTCCTCGATGGGTCGTCCTCTCCTTTTTGGCGGAATGCGGGAAAGCCACACGCGCTACCACTTCCAGCTTTTCTAGCAGTCAATATGCCTTGCGGTACATTGCTGCCTCTCACAGGCCAGTCTAGGTATCACATCCTGCTGCAGATATTAATTCCAGGGCTGCTTTCATTATCTCCAGCTGGTTCTCAGGGAGATTTAGTAGGTGTCTTACATTCCAATGTATGACAAGGCAGAGCATAGCTGTTGCCTTTGTGTTTTGTATTGGTAACATTAAGTGCATGCTGAACAGTTTGTTAGTGGTTGCAGGTCCACAGGGTCCATCTTCATGCTTTTCCATCTTCACTTCCATTTTTACTTCATCTGTTGGGTTTTACTGTGAGGCCTACTACTATTAATGACACATAACACACTGAATGAATTAATGAATGAATCAAGAAATCAGCATAATACTTATATCAAAGTGCCTGTATTAAACCAGTACTCTCAAATAGTGGATTCTCCAATGTAACACTATTTTCTTCCTTGAGCAGAGACATTAACTTTCCTCTTTCTTTCTTGTTTATATTCATTGGAGCCTATTAGTAAATGTTTGACAGTTTCTGGTGTATTGCAGTCGGGTCCAGTGGGGTGTTTTCCTATAATATGCAGAGTCTGGTCAAGTCCTGTGTGGCCTATTTTTAAGTGGATCTCCTCCCTTGGGCTCCTGCACTTTATCAGTAATATTCCAATATTCTTGCCATATTTTGTGTATTTGATCCTTTATAAGATTTATGACTTCTGCCTTATGCCTATTGTCATATCATTTTCTATACTTCCTGCTTATGAAGTCTCATGTGATCTCGAGATTACATCTTTGTATTCGAATACACCACATGCACGACACAAACTCATCTGTGTCTATTTTTAATGTATAAAATGTATATTTTTTAATTTTTTAATTGAAGAACATTATGAACAAAATACAAAAAATGCTAGTAAAATAAAAAGAACCATCATAATGATAATATCAAAATAGAACATGGAAGAGGACAATAGGTTGTGTCAACATACAGATCTTGTAAAAATTTCAATGTTGATTTATTGATAGGTTGTCAACGTTTCCGCAATTATTTAGCTTTACATATTATTTCAACATTGTTTCAATGTTGAAACAACAACTGACATGTTTTAAATTATATTTCAATGTTGAACGTCGATTGAATGCCAGCTGGGTCTGCTCCTGGACCAGTCGTCAGCCACACTACAAACAGGTGGAAACTGTCACCGAAACGCCAGCGGCGCATTCAATTACAAAACAGCACGATGCCTTACCTGGGTGATAATACGACTTTCGTCGGCCACCACACCAAACAAAAGAGCCAAGCTGCCCAACACGCTGCAGCTACCCCGGAAGATGCGTCGGGGACAGAGGAAGACCCAGGCATGGGCATATATAGGCTCCGCTGATAATTAAGGTATCGAAAGGCTGGCACAGTGCCACACAGTGGCCGGGAGGGAAGAGACCTCTTGCCACACTAAGAAGAGTAAAAACACATAAGAAAAAAATCTTGACACAGGCTTTCATAATTCATGCATCAAAGGGTTAATGTGATGAAACTTGGGAAAAATGACTGGAGGTCACGCCTTGCTGTAGCTACCCTCTCTGACCTCATGATGTTTCAGCTGGCAATCCCCTCAACTGAGGACTTTGACCCCACCTCTGCCGTCCAGCTTTGGCACCAAGACAGCATTAGACCCAGGCAGCCTGATTTCATGGAGAGCAGGAGGGGACAGGGAACAAAATCGGTGTCAGAATCTGATTCTGATTCAGATGCAGATGAGGGATATTGAAGCCAAAAAGTGCAGTAGAGACTTTGTGCAGGTGGGGTAGATTATTAAAGTCTGATGTTAGAAGATCACTCCTGTTGGGGTGTCTGTATTTTGTTGTTCTACCTCAAAAGAGTCTGTGCTGGTGCACACATTTGGTATATTGTCACATCTCTGTTCATTAAAGGTTGATGCTGAAATATTGTTAAGTTAGCACACATGCAAGTTTGTACATACATTGAGTAAAATTAAAAATTGTTAAAAAAAAAAAAATGTAATCTAATCTAATACAATGAATTAAAAATGGATGAACATAAGAATGAATTTTAATAAACATTTTATATATGATAACCCTAACCCTAACCCTAACCCTTTATATAGGATTTTTTTTTTTAACCAAGACAAATTACAAATTACACAAGTAGGGGAGACCGGGGACAGCTGCAACAGGGGGACGGTTGCAACAGAGCTGGTTCAGCCAGTCAGAAACAAGCTAGAGTGATGACACTCACACTGCACATGCTAAGTAAGATCCTCAACTCAGCAAGAAGACTGAAGAAAGCAGGAGGCAGTTTTCTTCATTTATTTGGAAAAATGTGTTTTTGAGGTTTGAAAGTAATTTTCATTACAAATACTTTTGTAGTGATACTGTATCAATGTGTTATGTGAATTAATCAAATTTTTATTTTGTATACCTTTTTTGAATTATGAGCAAGTTATAGTTGGAGTACTATTACAAAAACATATGTAACAATATTGTGGATATAGATTTGCATGTCTGTAGGCTATGTGTTGATCATTAAAATGATCTGATTGTAGCTGTGTATTCCTTTTTTTCAGAACACATGCAAGAATCTCGCAAAGTCCTTGCAACCACTTTTAAAGATGGGAAAGAGATTTGTTAAAAAAAAAAAAAAATCTCAATGTTAACAGTGCTAAGGATCTCATACATGAAAGCCTCGCCCAGCAAACTGGCTGTGTGCTTGACAGGTTATTAAAGTATAACACTGATTTCATGGACTATATTGATGTTGACACCAATGAGGAACTTAAAGACTTGGATAGATTTCACATCTTCCTGTCAGCCAGAAGGACCCAGATTGAAAACTGCCATGTGGAGACTAATCAAAATCAGGTACAGTTTGTGGCTCCAGTTTCCAAAGACAAAAAAGTGATTCAACAGTTACTGTTAATCAGAATCAGATTAACTTGATGCATAGATACTAGCTGATATTAGTGCCAAACGGTATTGCATAAAATAAATTCATACTAAAGTGACATTAAACTGTAGAATATTTTTGGCTCATGGAAACACATTGAATCTGTTGTGCCTCATTTTGACTGTGTGACTGTAAATTAGCTTCTCAATTAGAATTTTTCTTGCTCTAGTAGTGACATTATTTTCTTTTAAAGTCTGATCAGTTGAGTGCCGGTGCAGCTCTTCCAAGTGGTCAACTGGAGGTATGAACAATATTGGTTTCAGATATTAAGCTGATACCATGGTAAAATGTGTAGTGACCTAATATTTTATTTTGTATGGGGAGTGGGACACGCGTGATGGAATATGTTATTTGTAATATGCTTTCCCAGAATGGTCAAGGGCAAATTGATGGTGCGCACAGATTTGATGCAGCCAGTCTGACAGTTCTTATTGAGAACAAAGCCCCAAGTGTGCTAGCCGAATATGGAAAATCAGGATCTCTCTCTGTCACATCCAGAAAACTTCTTGTGAGGACAGGTGTCAGCGATCTGGTGGAGCGAGGGGGACTGTGAGTTAATTCTTAACCTTGCTTGATATCATGAATATAACTATGTTGCTTTTCTATCAAGCCATTGTTACACAAATTTCATGTATTCTCGGTTACAAGCCTTTTAAATTTTTTTCTGGCCTCACAATACTCCATTTTGCTTTCAGTTACCCCTCAAATGCTGACAAACTGATG
Organism: Myripristis murdjan; assembly: GCF_902150065.1. NCBI lineage: Eukaryota > Metazoa > Chordata > Actinopteri > Holocentriformes > Holocentridae > Myripristis > Myripristis murdjan. The sequence continues at coordinate 20,939,796 of NC_043990.1, read as the reverse complement.
TTGGCTAAAAGCATTTTAACAGGCTTCCCATCACTAAAGATCAAGATCCAAGAAGAGATTGAAGGATTTGTAAGTGTGAACAGATGTCTTTCAATAGATTACAATTTTGCATAGGAATATTTGTTGCAGCTTATTGGCTGATTTGTTATAAAGCCACTGTTAGAGATTTGTTAAGATTAGATATCCTGGTGTTAGACGGTAACCCCACTGTTTCTGATGCGTTTTCTCCATGTTATTCTTCCCTTGATATTTATTTGTTACATTTGAAAATGAAACGTAACTTTGGGATTAGATTCCGAGTTAGTGTTGTAATTATCTGTGCACCAATGTTTTCCCACATAATTTTAAACAGAATTTATTAGCAGTCAAATGGTCACTATCAAGCAAATTATTCATTTGTGTATTCAGTATTGGAAACCATATTGTCTGAAATAAGCTCATATTAAACAAAGAATATAATAATAATAATAATAATAATAACTTTATTTGTATAGCACTTTTCAAAACACACAGTTACAAAGTGCTTCACAATAAAATAAAATAAAATAACAACAACATAAAAAAAATAATAAAATACAATAAAATACAATAAAAAAAAATAAATAAAAAAAATAGAAGTGAGGATAAAACAAAATGAAATTACAATAAAACCAGAAGGGGTCCCCATAAAATAGTAAAAGACCATAAAAGACAGAACCAGCAACTAAGAAAAGGCCAAATGGTAAAAGTGAGTTTTAAGAAGGGATTTAAAAGATGACAGAGAGTTTGCCTGCCTGAGGCCCTCCGGCAGGGCGTTCCAGAGTCTGGGGCCCCGGACAGCAAAGGCACGGTCACCTCTCGAGACCAAACGAGAGTAAGGGACCTCCAGAAGGGCCCGGCCAGAGGACCTCAGACTACGGCCAGGCTCATAAGGGGTTAACAAGTCTTGGATATAAGGAGGAGCCAGGCCATTTAAGGCTTTAAAAACAAGTAACAACACCTAAAATCAATTCTAAAACTCACAGGAAGCCAGTGGAGGGCAGCTAGAACAGGTGTAATATGGTCACTTCTCCTGGTGTGAGTTAAGAGTCTGGCGGCGGCATTCTGGATCAACTGTAATCTATGAATGTTATGTTGGCTGATACCAGAGTAAAGCGCATTACAATAGTCAAGTCTGGAAGAGATCAGTGCGTGAATGATAATCTCAAAAAGTGCGGGGGAGAGGAAAGGACGGATTTTCGACAGCTGTCTTAATGGGGCGAAGCATGTTTGAACAACCTTGGTTACTTGAGCATCACAGGATAGATTCGAGTCGAATAGGAAACCAAGGTTGCGGTTGTTGTACATCCAGGTTTTGACTTCACTTAAACAGGACAGAATGGATGAGGCATCAGGTTTAAGGGGTACATAGAGCTGGGTATCGTCGGCATAGCAGTGGAAATTGATATTGTGCCTACGCATGATGTGTCCCAGGGGTAGCATATAGATGGTGAAGAGGAGGGGACCTAAGATGGACCCCTGGGGAACACCACAGGAGAGGGGAGCACATGGAGAGGAGGCATCACCGAGACTGACAGAGAAGGACCTATTTGACAAGTAGGAAGTAAACCAGTCTAGTGCCACACCACTGACTCCGACACTGTGCTTCAGACGATTGATCAAGACACTGCGGTCGACCGTGTCAAAGGCGGCGCTGAGGTTGAGGAGAATTAAAACTGAATAAAAACCAGAGTCAGCGGCCAGCAGGAGGTCATTAGCAACCTTGACCAGAGCGGTCTCTGTGCTGTGAAGCCTACGGAACCCTGATTGAAATTTTTCAAAAACCTGATTTTCATTCATAAAAGAAATTAGCTGGGATGCCACAGTTTTTTCTAAAATCTTGGATAAAAAAGGTAGTTTAGAAATAGGTCTAAAATTACTAAAAACAGCTGGGTCGAGAGAAGGCTTCTTTAAAAGAGGAGAAACAATAGCATGTTTAAAATGAGAAGGAAAAATCCCAGACGATAAAGAACAATTAATAATATTTACAATATCCAGGCCAACCGTCGGAAGCACAGCTTTTAAAAACCAGGTAGGAATACAATCAGAAAGGCAGGTGGAGGACTTTGAGCCTGTAACAGTGCGTTCCAGGGTGGACAGAGAAATTTGGCTGAATTGTGTTAAGGTGGAACAGCACGAGACATAAAAAATGGTGGAATTATCCCTTATTAAACAATTTCTTTTGTTTAAATTTGGTCCAGGAACACTTCTATGATCCTGTGTCCCACTGTGGATTCATTGATCTGAGACTGAGGAACCTACGCAGAGCCCTTCATGATGATCAGCAATGCTAATGCAAGCGCGGGAGGTCCAGTGATCCCTCTGGAGTTGCTATAACACTGGAAGTGATTGCGGAAAGGGAAGACGAGTCCACTAAGGAGTGGATAACGGCCACCAAAAGAGAGCCACCAGGAGAGACCATCTCCTGAGAACCTCGCATATATCAAATTGGGCATGGAGAAAACCTTCAGCCACCGAAGGTTCTGGATCACAAGCAAGAGACCAACAGCAGAGGAGATTTTTCAGCAGTACCCTCGCTTTGTAGACCTGCCATATTTGCTAAGTATTTAGCGTATTGTAGTGTAGATGCACATCTGGAGTCTAGAAAAAACACAGATAAATACACTTTGATGCTTTAATGATGCATTTAGCGGTACTCCATTTTAATATGAAAGGGGAACACCACCTAAATTAAAGAATTCCAATATTTATTTCCATGACCTAGAAAAGTGTAATCAGTATTTGTGAACACAAGCTACTCTCTCCCTCAATGCCAGAAACCAGAAAAGAAAGTCTCAAACTTTTGATATCATCAATTATGAAGTCTGAAGGTGCTCCATAGACAATGAATGGGAGACTGATCTTGTGGACCCACAGAATGTTTTTCTTTCTTAATACCAAAATGAGCTTTATTCTATTTTAGTGTTCAGTTCTGAAACAGAAAATGTTCCCATATACTCAGAAAATTATTAGTGTCCCTGAAGGTCATCTATAACATCTTTTCCTATTCATTGTCTGTGGAGTAGTTCCAGAGTTTATATTAGATGACATCACAAACTTGAGTTTTAGCACTTTGCTTTTTAAATTTAGGGGAGGGATTTTCATGTTTACTAACATTATTGGATTGTCTTTGACCGTAGGAGTGACATGAATTTTGAAAATGGGTGTGGTTCACCTTTTGATATTATTGCTGTGTTATCTGCTACTTTTCAATTTGATGTAGAGTTTGGAAAAATGTTTCCGGGGAAAGAGGACCTCTTCCTTCAGAAATGGGAAGGACACATTGTTCCGAAACTCCTGAAAGTGGCTACACTTGAAAATGACCCCAATGTCCTGTCAGCTGGTGAGGACAGCAATGGTAGGTTATCTTCCATGTATACTAGATACAATGATGTAAATCTATTGTTTTTATTTGATTGACGCTAGGCCTGTGCCATTTATTTTTGTCAGACATAGTTTGAGGGGAATCCTAGGGCCTCATAACCATACTAGTAAATAATATCTAATTGTGTAATTTTAATTCATATCTCCACCATTGCTGAATGATTAAAAAAATCTTATTGTAATTATTTTGACTGATGGGTCTGAATTCCCCCAGCACACACTATTGGGCACTGCTTTTTCTGTTATGGTAATTTGGTGGACAGCTTATGTGAGAGGTGGAATCAGTAACTGTACGCATGCCAATTTGTTTTTGTGTTCTGCTCAGTCACTTTTCCTCAGAGCCCTTCAGTTGCTCACACATTATCTACCTCTGACTGCATCAGGAGGGACCAAAGGATGGACCAAATGCAGCGTTAAATCGGCCCTCTCTCACATCTTGGACATGAAAACGGTGGGAAAGTTGCCTTTGTCTATGAATGTTACATACTTTATTTATTTATTTATTTTTAAATCTGTGAATCCCACCTCAATTATCAGCAAATGTTGATGAGGCTTTTGCTTTTACATTGGGTCTGGATGGGTCTGGGTTCTTTAATAAATGAATAACTCAATAAACAAATTGTTATTTACATATTAATTTTCTAAATATATTACAGAAAACACTGACTTCAACTCTACTTTTTGATGAACATGTCAAAATAGACATGACTCCAAACGCAGGGCGTGACAGGGTTCAGTTTTTAGCTCATCTCAGTGTGGTGTTAAGTCAGTGAGCATCTGAAGAGTTTTTGTTTTTTTGCACAAAAAATGATAAAATGGATAGAAAACACCTGGAGCCTCATGCAGCCTCCCGAAGTGCAATCAAGCAGCTGATAGAAACTCACAGCTTGGTTGATGTATGGAGGGAGATGAATGAGAAAGAGCGACAGTACACATGGGTTCATAGTACAGATAGTATGGCACATCTAGATTGTTTTTACCTTTTTTTTAACCCTCTATGGTACAATGTTGCCATTTGGTAACAAACCCATTTTACGCCTTCTACACACAGACAATACATCCCCAGTTATGATGCAATGCATTAAAAGAGAGTTAGGGTTCTAAGTAAACCAATAGCAGTGTTTAAATTTGCCACAACTTTCTGGAGGCAATTTTGAAGCCCTTTTCTGCAGACGACTTCACAGGGAGGAGCCTCGCCATTTGACTCCTCAAAAATCATCTAAAAAAGTGTTTTAATGACATTTTTCAACTGGGAAAAAAATACATATTCAATAATAGGTGAGTTAAGTTGCACTGGTTAAGTTTGCACTGGTAAGTTTATTGCACTGTACTTGATCATTAAATAATAGAAAATGTTCAAATGTGTATGTTGCCATATGGTAATACCGTACCATTATGAATTGCTAGCCTGGCGTGTTGATAACATTTTGTATTTAGTTATAGGCCTACATTGTTCAAAAGCATATTGTAAACTTTATGGACTCAACCACAACCACATAGAATCATTTAGTTATTTTTAAGGTCCATCAGTTTGACAGATACACATTTGACTGTAAGTTGTAGTAAAGTTAATAGCAATTGCATTGGTGTACACTAATCTTATATAGTCTACTATAATAATGCACTTTGTGAGTCCTTTCCACATTGCATATGATGATATTTGACACATCTTTCTTCCATTTACAGAATGAATGCAACAATGTTTTATGGTTCCTCATGGAAGAAAGAAAAACTAGCTCTCCCAGTAGATGGTAGTGAAGATGAATTAGGATTCAGTGATGAAGAAAACGAGCAGCTGGCAACCCTAATCCAAAAATCAAATTAAACGATGAAAAATGTCTTTTTAAATGGTTTTTACTTTCAAATGAGATGCATTCTTAACTGTTCAGGCTACTGGGGATTGTTGAGACTATAACATGAGTTTTTAAATAAACGTTACCACAATTTTAAATAAAATTCTCGTTTTCATTACTTTCCACTATCGTACAGTGTTGCCGTATGGTAACGAACCCTAAAAACTACTAAAAAATAATATTTTTTGAAAATGTTTCTTGATTATGTTTACTTGGTCTATTTTAAGACAAAAAAACACCCAAAACATTTTTTTACTAACAGGGATCATAATGCGTACCATAGAGGGTTAAGCATAATTTTAGTATTTTCAAAAATTGTAGGATTCTGCCTGTAGGTTTTTCACATCATTCACTGGTATCATGTGATGTTTTCATTGCAAAAGTTAAACACAAATCTGCTTATTGGCATTTTAACACTGCTCTGCTCTTGGATGAACACTTTAAGGAGGCTTTTATTTTTTTCTGGAAGAAAAAGTGAATTTATGTCTCTGAAACAGTGGTGGGATTATGGGAAGGTAAATATTAAACAGCTCTGTCAACAGTAGACTTTCAATGTCTCTCGTGACATTACCAAATCAATGAGTGATCTGGAGACTGAATTAGTGGAACTGAAGAGTTCTGCAGAGTCCACAGGAAATCGAGATTGTTTGGACAATCTAAAATCCCAAAAAGCCATGTTGGCTGACTTGCTGGGTTTGAAGGCACAGGGGGCGTTAGTCAGGGCTCGCTTTCAGAGTGCTGTGCTGATGGACTCACCCACCAAGTATTTCTTTGAGTTGGAAAAGAAGAACAGGCAGAGCAGGTTCATGCATGCTCTGAGATCCACAACAGGAAAGTTGCTGACAGAAGATGGTGAGATTAGGCAGAGAGCGGTGGTTTTTACACTCTTCTGTACAGCAGTGAGTTCAAGGAGAATGAAGAACTGTTTGACTCCTTCTGCAGTGGACTGCCATGAGTCTCTTTCAGAGGCTCTGTGCAGCTGGAGCTGTTAAACTGAAACACTTAGTGGATGCTGCAGGTCCGAAGCTTAAAAACATGGGAGCTGCAGCTTCATTGTTGGGTTTGAGATCCAACCGACATGTCAGGGAGACTTACTGCTGAGGAACTGGATATGCTACAAGACTATGCTAATGAAACTGAAATTCCGGATAGTGGAGATCCTTTCCCTGAGTTGGGTCTCCTACAAGAGAACAGACCGGAAAAAAGGATCGCTGTTGAGCTCTAAGGCAACCATAAAGATGGATCTTTACGAGCTGAATAGACTGTCTGTAGGGGAGAGTGGGGTAAGTAGTGCCAATTTTTACTTAAAGTGCCTTTAAAGCGAGGGGATTACAGTAATGCCTCCAACTAAAATATGCACATATAGTTTAGGATGTTGTGCATCCCTGGGAACAATCACTTTGGATCTTATATAAACTGTTTGAGAAATATAGCTTTCGAAAAAAAAAGTGGTTTTGGGGCACAAGTTGCCCCCGGTGTGGGGTAAATTGTGCCATTAGAGAGAATACACTGGGGTAAATTGTGCCATTGATAATTGAAGTAAAACAGGTAATTTTAATCTCACAAATGATAATTCTATATAAAAGCAAAACAAATTCAATACGAAATTATTTATTTAACATTAATTTAACAAGATCACAGGCCACTTTTCTATAACAGCAGTTATAGAAAACAGCAGTGTGTGATGCTGCATCGACAGGACTTGATGAAATTAACAATTAGTTTTCTTATACAAACATAAACTTGGCAGGGGGGTTGGATGCAGCTATGATTCAGTTTTCAAGTTTTTTGTCATACATGTGTGTGTTTTTTTCATTTTATCAAACATTATAAACTTTGTTAAAAGGTAGAATCTATGGCAGAGCTGTTGCATTGAGCTGCATTAGACTGAACAGGTGGAGCTGATAAAGTGACACTGAGTGCAGAACACAGGAGAAATGCCCCAGTGGAAATTCTATTAGGGATAAAAACATAGTATTATTATGACTTATTGCTTCAAGCTGAAAAAAAAAAAATGCATGTACAAACAAGTTAATCATTGTTTAGGCTATTTCCTGACTTGATTGGAATAGGAACTCTAAAAGAAAATAATTGCTTATATTGTTCTTTGATGTTTTTTATTTATTTATTTATTTATTTATTTATTTATTTCAACTGTTGCATAAAAGGGTTTTTCTCCCAGTTATGCATGGCAGTTGTTAGTGTTGAGTCCAGGGAGATGGTTACCCGATGGAACGCTTTTTCAGGCATTTCCAGCACCTGGAGAGGAGAGAGCCTTTCTTGTTGGTGGGCTCAGGCGGTGCCGTCTCCATCCTCTGGTCCTTAGGAAGGGTCTTGTCCTCAGCAGGGGCCTTCCTCTCTGTCTTCTTCTTGCCCTTTGAGAAGGGTTTGGAGAAGATGTTGCGGAGGAAATGACAGAGGCCTTTGCTCTTGCCCTGCTCTGCAGCGCCAGGTCCCGACGTCCAAATGTCGCATCTGCGACCTCTTGGAGACGCAGGACGAGAGCCTGAGGGTCCAGGGACACCTTGGGACCCGCACAATGCGGAGGACATGTGACCCTGATTGGACGGGGCATGAACATCTTTTCCATCTTGTTGATGTGCTTGATGAACTGCTCTGTGCTGGTGAACATTTTGGAGACATCAGGGTGATCAAGGCTGGCCACGAAGTCCTCCACGGCCTCCTTTTTCCTCCTAATCCTGTCCACCGCAGCGTTGATGCACTCATCTATGTGCTGACTGGCGAGGAGGTTGATCTCACCAGTCAGTGATGTGATGGCCTCATCCAGGGTCCTGCTGGCCAAGGATGAGGCCATCTCATCAGTCTGTGATGTGATGGCCGCATCCAGGGCCCTGCTGGCCAGGGATGAGGCGGCCTCATTCAGAGCCTGGTCCAGCTGGGCCCTGCTCTGCCTGGGCCTGGTGCGGCTGGACCTGGTCCGGCGGGTCCTGGACCAGAGGCCGCGTGGCAGTTGGAAAACTGCGCTGATAAGCATGTCTGCTGTAACTGGAGAGCATGTGTTGCTCCCCTGACTCTGAGCACAGAAGAAAGAGGCAGAGAGCACATAGTAGTGTTGTATTTGACCACTGAGTTTACTCTGCATTTAACAAGATAAATCATACAAACACATTCATACAATGTTATTCTTAACAAGCAAATAATTTCTTTATGTCTTTATCATAACTTCAGCCTGATATGTATAAAGGCTCTGCATACTCTATGAAAGATGACTGCTTCAGTACTTCAATAACTTGAAGTTATGTTTCCTTTTATTCAAGGTCTTGTTTCAAATATAAAATAATATGAAAACTAAATGATAAGGTTGACACATAAACAACTGACCCCAGGTGTGGTGAGTATAATCACTGAAACTGTAGCCTACAACCTTATACACTATGTGGCAGAAGATAAATTATCCTTATTTCCTCAGCATAACACCACTCAATCAGCATAAATCCCAATACATCATTTTTAATATACACAGGGATCAGCAGAAACTTTGTTTATTGAAGCATTCTGACTGTTCTCTTGAATCACCGATTACCGATGTGGCTTGCTAGCTAAATGCCACCAGCTAAGCTAATGCTATGGTGAAAAATCGGGTGACTCGTAATTAATGCCATTCTCCATCAATATGTCTCTTAACTCGACCAAACCTTACACATCAGGTGGAAAACATTCCCAACTATCCCAATCCTGTGCAAAACATTGTTTTTTTTTTGAGGAATATGTACTAACCTGAGCACAGAAGAAAGAGGCAGAGAGCACATAGTAGTGTTGTATTTGACCGCTGAGTTTACTCTGCGGTTCCTGCTTCTGTGCGCTATTCCTCTCGATCACAGTCAGATGCGCCACCGTGTGGACTATTATGGTACTACACATTCAGAGAAACCAGTCATTTTCAACAGATAAACATGAAATAAAACAAAACGTAGGGGGTGTCTTTTTTTATGTTAGCTTTTTCACAGGGGTTCTGTACCTTCCTTATTTTTAACCTTTTAAATAACTTTTTAACCATCAACAGTTAACATTTTTAATCATTTTAACCTTTTTAACCATGAGCTATTTATGAATCTTTTAAATCACTATTTATCCATAACTTATCAGTCTTTTACATCATGAAATTACTTGTCTGTATTTTAATCCCTTTTATGATATACTTTATTTTTCCAACCCTGTACACATGCGAGACATTTTGTTGGGGGGGGCAGATTGTGTTTGAGAAAAGACTCTGGCATCGACAAACGTGACATCACAGAGGGCCCGGTTGCCATGGTAACAGCCTTAGAACGCTGCTAAACAAAATGGTCAGGTTCTGGCTGGGCGGCCAGAAGCGTGATGTCACAGAAAGCTGGCCCCGTTGCCATGGTAACAGCCTCATAAGGCTGGTTCTCAGCGGTCAGGTTTCCCTGCAGGTGAGCGGCATCTCGCCTGAAATCAAGACTGAATTTTTTCCATTTCCACTTCTATGTCGCCTCCCTTCTAATTGATTTCTGTCCATTTTCAATAATCAGTCGATCAGTAATCAATCAACATGAATGCATCTGCAGTATAACCGCTTGATCCATTTGACTGGCCGTCTGTCCTGTCAGATGCAGACAGGACAGACGCTCACCTGCAGGGAAATCTGACCACCGAGAACCAGCCATATTGTACATAGAGGGCCATTTCAAGTTGACCATCATTCACATTGCCGTTTTCACTATCACTATATGTACAGAACACTGGTTAATGAGTTAAAAATTAAGCGGAGTTGACTCATCTACTCCAAGATAAATAATGCAGTGTATTGTTTCTGTTGTAAATTGTTCTCAACCAAGTCATACAAGTTGGTTAAAGAGGGACTATCTGACTGGATGAACATTGGAGCCATTTTGAAAACCCATGAAAACTGTCCTGATCACACAAAACTCAAAGGTTTGATGACTGGGGGCCAATGTAGGGACCTGTCCTCCTGCCAGGTCTCCATGGTGATGGTGGCGTGGCTCAGGTCCCGTTTGTCACATCCTTTCTACATCTTATAAACCAGTTCTAGTGTTGCTGTGCCGTGAGTTATAACCCAGCACACTCCTCCACTGCTCTCCCCGAGGCTTCCTCCTCCTCCCTTTTCTCCCTATTTTTTTTTTTTTTTTTTTCAACTGTAATCTGTTTAACTGTAATCCGATGTGTGGCAGTTTTGTCATTTGTGGTTAGGGTTGCCAAGGGGTGGAAAATTTCTGGTAAATTTCCACTAACTTTCCGAAACTTTCCACGGGAAGTTTTGGAATTTTTGTTGTGCCTTAAGCAGACATGCATGCAGACTAATACAAATTTTAAAAATGACGTTTCTGACTTTGATTTATTTTGAGTAGAATTTTGATTGATTCTGGCATGCAGCTTGACAGTGAAAGTGAGTGTGTGACAGACAGCAGTGATATCCCACACATGAGCAGCAGTATGTTTGTGTGTGTACATGTGTGTGTGTGTATTGAGAAACCCCTGCTCTTGTGAGGACATTTTGGATGGTCGTTACAAAGGAAAAGGCTAATTCTGGCTTAGGGTTAGGGTTAGGTTAAGATTAGGCTCGGGACTCCCAGGAATTACTAATGGTATGTCTCATGTTCACATAGAAAAACACACAGAACCAGTGACATCTTCTGGGAGCTTGACCATGGCGTCGTCTGAACTACACGCACACGCACACACACACACACACACACACACACACACACAATGTTCAGTATGTATTTTTTTAAGTAGTATGTTAAATAGGTATAAAGATTCACCTTTTTTGGTGTTCAAGTTATACCTCAGTTTTTAGGCATTTCCCAACATTGCACCAAACCATTTCTCAAATAATATGGGGGTGCAAAAGATTTCACAGCATATAACTAAAATCCAAATATCAGGAACTGACAGGTAAAATGTATTTAAAAACAGGTAAAACCGACCAGTGAATAATAGGAGGGTAAACAGCTCTGCTGTGATGTTCATTGTTCTGGTTCTGCATCTGCTGATGTAAATGTCCTCAAGAGAAGAAAGGCTGCAGTTGGTGATCTTTTGAGCAGATTTCACTAGCTTTTGCAACGCCTTCCTATCAGCCGCAGAGCAGTTTCCATACCATACGGTTATGGAGGATGTCAGGACGCTCTCCACCACACACCGATAGAAGGAGGTCAACACAGCAGCACTGAGGCCAGCCTGCTTCAGTCTCCTCATGAAATACAGGCGTTGGTGAACCTTCTTGACTATGCTAGCGGTGTTCATAGTCCACTTGAGGACGTTAGAGATGTACAGGCCCAAGTTTTTAACTGTGGTCACCAACCCCACAGCCTCTCCTCCAGTGAAGAGGGGAGAAGGGGTGTGAACTCTCCTCCTAAAATCCACCACCATCTCTTTTGCTGTCTCCACATTGATGCACAGTGTGTGTGTGTGTGTGTGTGTGTGTGTGTGTGAGTAGTTGAGATCCTGTTATGTGCAGCTTCTCTGTTAGACCAATCGAGTCTAAGGATTTTCTCTGTCACCTCCAACCTTTCACCTTGGACCTACTGCCTCTGAAACTGACCTGTGTGTGTGTGTGTGTGTGTGTCTCAGTGGGAGTGAGAGAGTGTGTGCCTGCCTGCTGTGCTCAGTCCCCTCAGCTGTTTAAAGGTGTGAACACAATTTATTTTCTGTGGGAGGGAGCATCAGATTGAACGAGAGGAGCAAATCACCACCAAGCACAGGTCACAGCTGGTGGGCGGGGCCTGAGCCTCAGTGACACCTGAGTGCAGGTGTTGAACAGGTGAGTTGTGCGTTTTTGCTGCTCTGCTGTTGCCTTCCATAATTATGTTTTGATGCATTAACACAGCAAACAGAAAATCTACAGAAAATCTTTGTGCACACACACACACACACACACACACACACACACACACACACACACACACACACACACACACATACATACATACATACACACACACACACACACACACACACACATATATATATATATATTACACATATAAAAGAGGCATGGAAGCATGTGGGCAGCAATGGGTACATCATTTAATGTGTTAATTTTTAAAGGAGCATTAATGAGCGAAAAAAATGAAAAACACAAACAAAACATTAAAAAAAACAGGACAACAATTATGATATATTACAATATTACCATCTCCAACATCCCAGGTGAGATCCAGTCTGTCACATCACTTTCACATCATACACAGTTCAGTAGAGTCTATTCTGACATGTTGCTTCAAGCTGAACGCTCAGACACATGCACTTCACCAGACTGAACATTTGAACAAGCCTTTCAGAAATGCATGAACAAAAAAAGTTAATAATTGTTCATTTCTTGCCTTTATTGGTCACTGATGGTTCTCATAATTTTGACTTTTTTTTTTCTTTTCCTGGCAGAAATGAGCCTCCATCCTCCAGTTTCTCTCGATCAGTTAGAAGGGCTGCAACATCAGAGTGGAGATGGAAAAAATTCAGTCTTGATTTCAGGCGAGATGCTACTTACCTGCAGGGAAACCTGACCGCCGAGAACCAGCCTTATGAGGCTGTTACCATGGCAACGGGGCCGGTTCTCTGTGACATCACACTTCAGGCCAGCCAGCCAGAACCTGACCATTGTTTAGCAGTGTTCTAAGGCTGTTCTCTGTGCCGGTTCTCTGTGACATCACGCTTCAGGCTGGCCAGCCAGAACCTGTTACCATGGCAACCGGGCCCTCTGTGATGTCACGTTTGTCGATGCCAAAGTGTTTATATATGATCCTTCTCTCAAACACAATCTGTCCCCCAACAAAATGTCTCGCTTGCTCTCCACTTACAGCAGACATAGTTATCAGCGCAGTTTTCCAACTGCCACACAGCCTCTGGTCCAGGACCTGCCGGAACAAGTCCAGCCAGACCAGGACCAGGACCCACCGGAACAGGTCCAGCCAGACCAGGATGCGCCGGAACAGGTCCAGCCAGACCAGGACCAGGACCAGGACGCGCTGGAACAGGTCCAGCCAGACCAGGACCAGGACCAGGACGCGCTGGAACAGGTCCAGTCAGACCAGGACCAGGACGCGCCGGAACAGGTCCAGCCAGACCAGGACCAGGACCAGCCGCACCAGGCCCAGGCAGAGCAGGCCCAGCTGGAGCAGGCTCTGAATGAGGCCGCCTCATCCTTGGCCAGCATGGCCCTCGATGAGGCCATCACATCACTGACTGATGAGGTCAACCTCCTCGCCAGTCAGCACGTAGAGGAGTACGTCAACGCTGCAGTGGACAGGATTAGGAGGAAAAAGGAGGCCGTGGAGGACTTCGTGGCCAGCCTTGATCACCCTGAAGTCCCCAAAATGTTCACCAGCACAGAGCAGTTCATCAATCACATCAACAAGATGGAAAAGATGTTCATGCCCCGTCCATTCCGGGTCACATGTCCTCCGGATTGTACGGGTCTCACGGTGTCCCTGGACCCTCAGGCTGTTGTCCAGCGTCTCCAAGAGGTCGTAGATGCGACATTTGGACCTCAAGTCCTGGCGCCGCAGACGCCTCAGGAAGACAGCAAGCAGGGCAAGAGCAAAGGCCTCTGTCATTTCCTCCGCAACATCTTCTCCAAACCCTTCTCAAAGGGCAAGAAGAAGACAGAGAGGAAGGCCCCTGCTGAGGACAAGACCCCTCCTAAGGACCAGAGGATGCAGACGGCACCGCCTGAGCCCACCAACAAGAAAGGCTCTCTCCTCTCCAGGTGCTGGAAATGCCTGAAAAAGCCCTTCCAAAAGAAGCGCTCCATCGGCTAACCAGCTCCCTGGACTCAACACTAACAACTGCCATGCATAACTGGGAGAAAAACCCTTTTATGCAGCAGTTGAAATAAAATAAATTAAAAGAAAAAAAATCAAAGAACAATATAAGCAATAATTTTCTTTTAGAGTTCCTATTCCAGTCAAGTCAGGAAATAGCCTAAGCAATGATTAACTTGTTTGTACATGCATTTTTTTTTTCAGCTTGAAGCAATAAGTCATAATAGTCTATACTGAACTGTGTATGATGTGAAAAGTATGAAAATGCATTTTTAATGTTGCTTTAAGTTTGTGTGTGTTCTGTTTGATTCCTCAGGAACTCTGCACATCTCTGCTGTCAGATACAGCTGAAAACTGCAATGCAAAGCCATTAAGCTCACGTTTTTATGCCTAATAGTGAGGCGGCTTAGCTCAATATATCACAACAATCGTTCATTTTGTGATAAAAGCATAAAATTTGGTAGATGTGTTGGTGGATATATTTCAAACAACACCACCAAGCACAGGTCACAGCTGGTGGGCGGGGCCTGAGCCTCAGTGACACCTGAGTGCAGGTGTTGAACAGGTGAGTTGTGTGTTTTCGCTGCTCTGCTGTTGCCTTCCATAATTATGTTTTGATGCATTAACACAGCAAACAGAAAATCTACAGAAAATCTTTGTGCACACACACACACACACATACATATATATATATATATATAAATATATATATACACACACACACACACACACACACATATATATTACGACGGAGTTTTGGGGTCACATTGAGCAGAAAAAATATTTTTTGAGATTTCGAGAATAAAGTCGTAATATTACGAGAATAAAGTCGTAATATTTTGAGAATAAAGTCGTAATATTACGAGAATAAAGTCGTAATATTTCGAGAATAAAGTCGTAATTTTACAAGAATAAAGTCGTAATTTTACGAGAATAAACGGAAGTAAAACAGCCGAGAGCACAGGCAGCCTCTTTGGCGACCACCGTCTCCGGTGTTGTGCCCGGCCACATAATTACACGGTGGGCTGAAGGACGCTGTCTGCTTTCGTTTTGAAATGATCGATCCTCTGCGATAGTTTTTTATCACGTTTTTATGAAAATGGAGCTTATGTTTGATAAACTACCCAGGCAAACGCTATGGAATGTACGGAAGCGTAGAGCTGCCAGACCAAGAAAATAAAAACCGAGAGGCTCAGTATCACGTAATTACGTAAAAAGTTTATTGTTATAACAATATATTTTCACGTTATAACGTGAAATTATCACGTTATTTCATTATATGATTTTTTTCACGTTATAACGTGAAAATATCACGTTATTTCATGATATGCTTTCACGTTATAACATGAAAGTATCACGTTATTTCGTGATACGACTTTTTCCACGTTATAACGTGATAGGTATCACGTTATTTCGTGATACGAATTTTTCACGTTATAACGTGATAGGTATCACGTTATTTCAAGATAGGAAATTTTCATGTTATAACGTGAAAGTATCACATTATTTCGTGAAACGTGTTTTTGTTTACTGTCTGCTGGCCATCTGTAAATCATGGCTGCTTTACATGATGCCATTAGATCATAGGGGGTCGAGAAACTTTAACAAATGCCTCACTGTACTTTGCGTGACAACATATCCAGCTTGGATGCAGTTGAGGTGATGGAGCTTGTATCCATGCAGCCGGCCGTGTCCCTCCAGCTGATCAATGAGGAATGACGCTACCTCAAGAGGGTCCGACTCGTTTTTCCTCCGGTATAATCCCATTGTTTTCAAAATTCTTCTCAGGGTACGCATGCTTATATGAATGTCATCCACGGAGCCCAATAACTATAAAATCTCCCCATGTCTCAAGCCAAGCATGAAATATGATCTAATGGCATCATGTAAAGCAGCCATGATTTACAGATGGCCAGCAGACAGTAAACAAAAACACGTTTCACGAAATAATGCGATACTTTCACGTTATAACGTGAAAATTTCCTATCTTGAAATAACGTGATACCTATCACGTTATAACGTGAAAAATTCATATCACGAAATAACGTGATACCTATCACGTTATAACGTGAAAAAGTCGTATCACGAAATAACGTGATACTTTCATGTTATAACGTGAAAGCATATCATGAAATAACGTGATATTTTCACGTTATAACGTGAAAAAAATCATATAATGAAATAACGTGATAATTTCACGTTATAACGTGAAAATATATTGTTATAACAATAAACTTTTTACGTAATTACGTGATACTGAGCCTCTCGGTTTTTATTTTCTTGGTCTGGCAGCTCTACGCTTCCGTAGGAATGCTATACTGCAAACCAAGTAAATACGGCTACAGAAGCGACGATACTGCTGTCTGGTAAGGTTGAAATATCTTTTTAAATTCATAATTTCATGTTATAGCAATACTCTGTATGCTAAATCTTTGTAGTCATTACTGGGCACCCGCACAAAGCACTTTTATTGTATTTAAATAGCCTACTATTAACGATAGCATGCTAGTACGATAGCATGCTAGCATGTTGTAACACCAGAAAGTAAATTAGGCTCTTTGGTTTGTAGCTCTGTGGAATTAAACTGTGGACATGTTTGTAATCCAGACGAAACCCAAGACTGTATTACAGCAAAGTTAGTTTTATCCTCACTTATGTAAGTGACCAGACAAGACAGAGATTGAAGTGGTAAAGATCTAAACCGAATCTTACTAATTTATTAGTCTTAGTTTTTAAACAGTTCCTTTTTTAACTTGCCCAAAGGCCAACACATAGGCTTAGTTTGAAAAATTCTCACAGTCTAAACAAAGACACATGTCTGTGCATGGTGGCCCATTCATTTTGCATGTACATCTCCCTTCCACACATTGTGATTTTTACAGGAGCAGTACACAAGCTCCAAGATACCAACAGGGGCTGGGGGTAGTGTCATCGAGTCAATCCCAAAGAAGTCTCCCTCGATCTTCCAGCTATGGGCCGTTGGTGGGGGTATATCTGGCTGACTCTGCAAGCACCTCCTGTATATGGCTGCCTGGTTGTTTGCCTGCTGAGAGTGTTTCCCTAAAGCATCCCTGTTTGGTGGGAGACTTCAGTCTGTGCACTTTCCGCCCTTGTACATTTGACCTCTTGCATAGTAGACATCTCTACAGCCGTTCAGGTCACAGAGGGCACATGTAAAAACTTCAATTGCTTCATACAGTTCTGTTGTGGGTTGAAAAGATGTTCCCAACATCCTTAATGTGACACAGTTGTTCTTGATTGTCACCACAAGACAAGAACTTAGACCACTGTTTGGGTATTTTCTGTTCAGCTGAATATATTGTATATTTAAGTAAAACTATGCAAGCATCATCTGCAGAATGTACTGATACCTACAAAACAGAGTATAAAGAATGCAGAACAAGACCGACGAGGAAAAAAAAGGATGTCAGTTGACTACAATATATTCAGCAGAACAGAAAATACCCAAACAATGGTCTAAGTTCTGTCTTGTGGTGACAACAAAGAACTGCAACAGTTGCTTGTGTTGTTTTTACATTTTTATGTTTTTGTGTTTTAATGCTTCTTGCACTCTTATGTAAAGCACTTTGAATTGCATTGTGTATGAAATGTGCTATACAAATAAATTTGCCTTGCCTTGCCTTACCTATTATTAAGTCATGCTTCTGAACAGATTAAGTTACACACCAAAAGCTTATAAACTCGTCAGTTTATGGTCTATTATAAATAAATTATGAAAATTAATCTTGAATATTAGAACAATATGAGAAGATTACATATAAAAATCACAACACTGGCAATTTTAAGCACCTGCAAAAGAATTTACAGTCTGGTTATACAATTGGCTCTGTGCACAAGACGAGTGACGCACATCCGGTTTCGCCAGATAGCGGCACTTCAGTTTCCGGTCTGTGTAATGGCTAAGCCTAACGCTTACATATTCTCCCGGTGCCTCACGGATTTGCCCAGACTAACGATAAACTATGTCTACCGAAACGTTGCTGCCACTTCCCCTGCCCCCCCAAAAAAGCACAACATCGAAGGTATGTAATTTAGAGAACGTTAACGGTCGTTAGCTAGCTTTAGCTAACTAACGTAGATGGTTAGCACCAGGTGAATCACACCGTAACGTTTGTTGTGTAAAATGAATCTCGTTTTTGTATCCAATGGCAAGTTAACTGACTATACCTGAGGCCGGTATCATGAAGCAAGCTCAGTTTTCCCTGGATTTCTCAGACCTATCCGGCTACACTAACAGAGATCATGGTGATCAGGAATAACCGGTACCATGACGCTGGTTATCAACTCGCTCACTCAATCCAGGTTTGTCTCATCAAGAGCCGTGAACGTGCATGTATAAGGGAGGGTTCCGAGGCAGCTGACTGGAAAAGTATGAGGAGGAAAAACAAGATTTACACACTAAATCGAACACCGTGGCTGCCGCAAAGAGAAGGCAGCCACGGCATAAATGCGCAAACTACACATCAGTGGCTCAAGTAGCCCATATCTGACGCTGACACCTCTGAACTCACTGCACTGCACAGACGTGTTGCGTGTCTGTTTTACAGGCTATAATAAAATAAAGCGGACGCCAAAATTCAATCATGTCAGTACATCAAGTTGATAGCAGGGTCAACCCTATCCCTAACCCTAGCAGGCTAGCTTTCAGAACAGGTTTAGGATAGGTATCCTATCCCGATGAGAGGTGAACCAGCTTTGTGATACAGAAAATCTGGAGTTGAGCCTGAAGTTATCTCGCTAACACCTTAATCCCGCTTCGTGATACAGGCCTCAGGTATAGTCAGCTAACTTGCCACTGGATACAAAAACGAGATTCATTTTACACAACAAACGTTACGGTGTGATTCGCCTGGTGCTAACCATCTACGTTAGTTAGCTAAAGCTAGCTAACGCTCTCTAAATTACATACCTTCGATGTTGTGCAAATAGCTGGAGATGTATAACTTAAAACACTTTTCCTGTTTGCTTTTGGGGGCAGGGGAAGTGGCAGCAACGTTTCGGTGGACATAGTTTATCGTTAGTCTGGGCAAATCCGTGAGGCACCGGGAGAATATGTAAGCGTTAGGCTTAGCCATTACACAGACCGGAAACTGAAGTGCCGCTATCTGGCGAAACCGGATGTGCGTCACTCGTCTTGTGCACAGAGTCAATTATATTACATAAACGTATTGATGATGATGATGATGATGATGATTCTATACCATATAAACGTAGTCGTTCGTTTTGACCACAGACTGTAGGATTTTGACACAAGAAGTAAATAAGACGAGCTGTCAGTCTGCTTCCTCCCGGTTAGTGTGTTTGCATTGGGGTCCTACTAGCGCCGTGCGCCATTGGTTCATATTCTCAAAGCTACAATAAGATTGGTTCGTCAGCTTCAGTCGTCCGCTACTTGCCTGAGCAGAGCGACAAATAAAAGTCAAGTTTGTCAAAACATATGATCAAACCAGAGCGGTTTTGCTCATTGAGTGGACCCAGGTTTCCTGATATCTCTCTCCTGAAATATCAGAGACAAGAATTACTTTATTCTCCTAATATTTCAACTTTATTCTCGTAAATTTATGACTTTATTCTCGTTAATTAACGACTTTAATCTCGTAAATTAACGACTTTATTCTTGTAAATGTACGACTTTTTAATATTACGACTTTATTCTCGTAAATTTACGACTTTATTCTTGTAATATTACGACTTTAATCTCAAAATCTCGGATTTTTTTTTTCTCAGTGTGGCCCTAATCCTCCTTCGTAATATATATATATATATATTACTCACAAAAAGTTAGGGGTATTTGGCTTTTGGGTGAAATTTATGGAAAATATAAAAAGTTCACGCTACAGTGATATTATATCATGAAAGTAGGGCATTTAAGTAGAAGCATGTACTGGTGATTTCCTCATCTCAAACAATTTCTTGAAACAAAAGCCAACAACAGTGGTGGATATACCACAACAAAAAATGTCAGTGTCGATAACTTGTCATGTGCCCTTGAGCATCAATTACAGCTTGACAACGACGTCTCATGCTGTTCACAAGTCGACTTATTGTCTGCTGAGGCATGGCATCCCACTCTTCTTGAAGGGCGGCCCTCAGGACATTGAGGTTCTGGGGTACAGAGCTCCGAGCCTCTACACTGCGACTCAGCTGATCCCATAGGTTTTCTATGGGATTCAGGTCTGAGAAAGTGCAGGCCACTCCATCTGAGGTACCCCAGTCTCCAGCAGCCGTTCCCTAATGATACGACCTCGATGAACTGGAGCATCAAACACCTGATGTGAATTTTCAAAAGTTTACAGAAGGTCACATTAAGTTCACCTGTAAAGGTTATAATGCATTTTAGGTTCATCCTGAAATTTAACCCGAACGCCGAATATCCCTAACTTTTTGTGAGTAGTGTATACACACATATATATATATATATATATATATATATATATATATATATATTTTTTTTTTTTTTTTTTTTTTTTTTTTAAATTAAATTGCACATATAAAAGAGGCATGGAAGCATGTGGGCAGCAATGTGTACATCATTTAATGTGTTTATTTTTAAAGGAGCATCAATGAGCAAAAAAAATGAAAAACACAAACAAAACATAAAAAAACAGGACAACAGTTATGATATATTACAATATTACCATCTCCAACATCCCAGGTGAGATCCAGTCTGTCACATCACTTTCACATCATACACAGTTCAGTAGAGTCTATTCTGACATGTTGCTTCAAGCTGAACGCTCAGACACATGCACTTCACCAGACTGAACATTTGAACAAGCCTTTCAGAAATGCATGAACAAAAAAAGTTAATAATTGTTCATTTCTTGCCTTAATTGGTCACTGATGGTTCTCATAATTTTGACTTTTTTTTCCTTTCCTGGCAGAAATGAGCCTCCATCCTCCAGTTTCTCTCGATCAGTTAGAAGGGCTGCGACATCAGAGTGGAGATGGAAAAAATTCAGTCTTGATTTCAGGCGAGACGCCACTTACCTGCAGGGAAACCTGACCGCCGAGAACCAGCCTTATGAGGCTGTTACCATGGCAACGGGGCCGGTTCTCTGTGACATCATACTTCAGGCCAGCCAGCCAGAACCTGACCATTGTTTAGCAGTGTTCTAAGGCTGTTCTGTGTGCCGGTTCTCTGTGACATCACGCTTCAGGCCGGCCAGCCAGAACCTGTTACCATGGCAACCGGGCCCTCTGTGATGTCACGTTTGTCGATGCCAAAGTGTTTATATATGATCCTTCTCTCAAACACAATCTGTCCCCCAACAAAATGTCTCGCTTGCTCTCCACTTACAGCAGACATAGTTATCAGCGCAGTTTTCCAACTGCCACACAGCCTCTGGTCCAGGACCTGCCGGAACAAGTCCAGCCAGACCAGGACCAGGACCCACCGGAACAGGTCCAGCCAGACCAGGATGCGCCGGAACAGGTCCAGCCAGACCAGGACCAGGACCAGGACGCGCTGGAACAGGTCCAGCCAGACCAGGACCAGGACCAGGACGCGCCGGAACAGGTCCAGCCAGACCAGGACCAGGACCAGGACGCGCTGGAACAGGTCCAGCCAGACCAGGACCAGGACGCGCCGGAACAGGTCCAGCCAGACCAGGACCAGGACCAGCCGCACCAGGCCCAGGCAGAGCAGGCCCAGCTGGAGCAGGCTCTGAATGAGGCCGCCTCATCCTTGGCCAGCATGGCCCTCGATGAGGCCATCACATCACTGACTGATGAGGTCAACCTCCTCGCCAGTCAGCACGTAGAGGAGTACGTCAACGCTGCAGTGGACAGGATTAGGAGGAAAAAGGAGGCCGTGGAGGACTTCGTGGCCAGCCTTGATCACCCTGAAGTCCCCAAAATGTTCACCAGCACAGAGCAGTTCATCAATCACATCAACAAGATGGAAAAGATGTTCATGCCCCGTCCATTCCGGGTCACATGTCCTCCGGATTGTACGGGTCTCACGGTGTCCCTGGACCCTCAGGCTGTTGTCCAGCGTCTCCAAGAGGTCGTAGATGCGACATTTGGACCTCAAGTCCTGGCGCCGCAGACGCCTCAGGAAGACAGCAAGCAGGGCAAGAGCAAAGGCCTCTGTCATTTCCTCCGCAACATCTTCTCCAAACCCTTCTCAAAGGGCAAGAAGAAGACAGAGAGGAAGGCCCCTGCTGAGGACAAGACCCCTCCTAAGGACCAGAGGATGCAGACGGCACCGCCTGAGCCCACCAACAAGAAAGGCTCTCTCCTCTCCAGGTGCTGGAAATGCCTGAAAAAGCCCTTCCAAAAGAAGCGCTCCATCGGCTAACCAGCTCCCTGGACTCAACACTAACAACTGCCATGCATAACTGGGAGAAAAACCCTTTTATGCAGCAGTTGAAATAAAATAAATTAAAAGAAAAAAAATCAAAGAACAATATAAGCAATAATTTTCTTTTAGAGTTCCTATTCCAGTCAAGTCAGGAAATAGCCTAAACAATGATTAACTTGTTTGTACATGCATTTTTTTTTTTTTCAGCTTGAAGCAATAAGTCATAATAGTCTATACTGAACTGTGTATGATGTGAAAAGTATGAAAATGCATTTTTAATGTTGCTTTAAGTTTGTGTGTGCACTGTTTGATCCCTCAGGAACTCTGCACATCTCTGCTGTCAGATACAGCTGAAAACTGCAATGCAAAGCCATTAAGCTCACGTTTTTATGCCTAATAGTGAGGCGGCTTAGCTCAATATATCACAACAATCGTTCATTTTGTGATAAAAGCATAAAATTTGGTAGATGTGTTGGTGGATATATTTCAAACAACACCACCAAGCACAGGTCACAGCTGGTGGGCGGGGCCTGAGCCTCAGTGACACCTGAGTGCAGGTGTTGAACAGGTGAGTTGTGTGTTTTCGCTGCTCTGATGTTGCCTTCCATAATTATGTTTTGATGCATTAACACAGCAAACAGAAAATCTACAGAAAATCTTTGTGCGCACACACACACACACACACACACACACACACATATACATACATATAAATGTATATATATATATATATATATATGTACACACACACACACATACATATATATATATATATATATATATATACACACACACACATATATATATATATATATATATATACATACATACATACATATATATATAACTCACAAAAACTTAGGGATATTTGGCTTTTGGGTGAAATTTATGGAAAACATAAAAAGTTCACGCTACAGTGATATTATATCATGAAAGTAGGGCATTTAACCCTTGAATGACCCTTCAAAAAAGTTACACCCATGGCCCTTCAAGTGGACAAAAATGTCCATTTTCTAGAAAGTGACCACCAAAAGGTCACAGGGGGGTGATTTTTGGCAAGGGGGGGTAATTTTGGGTTAAATTTGAAAATCTCACATTTCAGCCTGAAAATCCATTATTTGACCCTGTAATTCATTTTTATCACACCCATGACCCTTAAGTGGACAAAAATGTCCATTTTCTAGAAAGTGACCACCAAAAGGTCACAGGGGGGTGATTTTTGGCAAGGGGGGGTAATTTTGGGTTAAATTTGAAAATCCCAACTTTCAGCATGAAAATCCATTATTTGACCCTGTAATTCATTTTTATCACACCCATGACCCTTCGTGGACAAAAATGTCCACCTGCCCATAGTCCTCTGAAAATCGCCTTTTTGGCTTCTTTTTGGCTAAACAACATATACCTTTGTTTTGAAAACACCGGATGTTGCCGGCAGGTTACCAGGGGAAAATGATTGATGATTGGCAAATGAGAGACAGCCTTGATTTGATTGGACTGTCTTGTCTGTCCTATCACATGAAGTTCTGCAAGTGTTTGGTTGACTTGGTGGTTAAAATCTTGAAATCCATGTCAAAAGTGACTTAGTGTAACTCCATATGAGTAAAAGCAGACAGAGAGAAATGGCAGAGAGAAAAAGCCGAAATGGGCACTCCTGAGGCCAGAGTTAAAGTTTTGGAGTACCTGAGGAAAGCTATAGAGTCAGAAAAACAAAAAGAAGAATCAGAAAGTGAATCAGAGGGGGAGAATGAAGAGGACTACAGCTGCTGCCGTGCTACAGGCCATGGGCTTCTGCAGGACCTGCCCCCCAGCAAAGAGTGCAAAAACAGCGACCTCTTACACTGGTTGCAAGAAGTTGGTTTGCAAGAGATGTATTCAGGCAATATACTGCTCGAAATGCACTGCTTGAGCCACCCCTGTCCTTCTCTCCTCCCCACTTTTATTCCTCCCTATCCTTCTCACCATAGTTCTGCCACACTGTTTTTGGTATTATTCTATTGTTATTGCACTATCTACTGTACTGTTATTGTTCAAAATTTACTGTGTTTATTGTTGTAAATCAAATATAATATTTTTCTTATGCTGAACTCTCATTTTGATTTTATTTCTAAGGTACACCTCTTTCACCTCTTTTAGTGGTTTTGCCCGCTATAGAAACAGCACTCAGAGGTGTTCAAAATGGCCTAGAAGGGGTTAATCTTGAAATCCATGTTAAAAATGATTTAGTGTAACTCCATATGAGTCACTTCAAAGATTTTGAGGATAATAAGTACAAATAGCAACAATAACAAAGGGATAAATGACAGGTGGACATTTTTGTCCACGAAGGGTCATGGATGTGATAAAAATGCATTACAGGGCCAAATAATGGATTTTCATGCTGAAATTCGGGATTTTCAAATTTAACCCAAAATTACCCCCCCTTGCCAAAAATCACCCCCCTGTGACCTTTTGGTGGTCACTTTCTAGAAAATGGACATTTTTGTCCACTTGAAGGGTCATGGGTGTGATAAAAATGAATTACAGGGTCAAATAATGGATTTTCATGCTGAAATTCGGGATTTTCAAATTTAACCCAAAATTACCCCCCCCCCTTGCCAAAAATCACCCCCCTGTGACCTTTTGGTGGTCACTTTCTAGAAAATGGACATTTTTGTCCACTTGAAGGGTCATGGGTGTGATAAAAATGCATTACAGGGTCAAATAATGGATTTTCATGCTGAAAGTTGGGAATTTCAAATTTAACCCAGAATTACCCCCTCTTGCCAAAAATCACCCCCCTGTGACCTTTTGGTGGTCACTTTCTAGAAAATGGACATTTTTGTCCACGAAGGGTCATGGATAGGTTAAAAATGCATTACAGGATTTTTTTGCTGAAAGTTGAGATTTTGAAATTTCACCCAGAATGACACCCCCTCACCAAAAATCAACTCTGGTGAGGATGGTGACTGTCTGTGAGGGAGTTTTGAATTTTGAAAATGGACAAAAACGTCCAGGGGTCACACGAGGGTTAAGTAGAAGCATG
The DNA here is from genome assembly GCF_902150065.1 of Myripristis murdjan. Classification (NCBI taxonomy): domain Eukaryota; kingdom Metazoa; phylum Chordata; class Actinopteri; order Holocentriformes; family Holocentridae; genus Myripristis; species Myripristis murdjan. The sequence continues at coordinate 20,914,431 of NC_043990.1, read as the reverse complement.
TACTGGTGATTTCCTCATCTCAAACAATTTCTTGAAACAAAAGCCAACAACAGTGGTGGATATACCACAACAAAAAATGTCAGTGTCAGTAACTTGTCATGTGCCCTTGAGCATCAATTACAGCTTGACAACGACGTCTCATGCTGTTCACAAGTCGACTTATTGTCTGCTGAGGCATGGCATCCCACTCTTCTTGAAGGGCGGCCCTCAGGACATTGAGGTTCTGGGGTACAAAGCTCCGAGCCTCTACACTGCGACTCAGCTGATCCCATAGTTTTTCTATCGGATTCAGGTCTGGAGAAAGTGCAGGCCACTCCATTTGAGGTACCCCAGTCTCCAGCAGCCGTTCCCTAATGATACGACCTCGATGAACTGGAGCATCAAACACCTGATGTGAATTTTGCCGTTAAACTCCTTGTTAGAGAACAGCAACTTGTGCAAAAAGTACTGAAACATTGAACAGTTGGACATGTGCATTCAAAAGTTTACAGAAGGTCACATTAAGTTCACCTGTAAAGGTTATAATGCATTTTAGGTTCATCCTGAAATTTAACCCGAACGCCGAATATCCCTAACTTTTTGTGAGTAGTGTATACACACACATATATATATATATATATATATATATATATATTTTTTTTTTTTTTTTTTAAATTAAATTGCACATATAAAAGAGGCATGGAAGCATGTGGGCAGCAATGTGTACATCATTTAATGTGTTAATTTTTAAAGGAGCATCAATGAGCAAAAAAAAATGAAAAACACAAACAAAACATAAAAAAACAGGACAACAGTTATGATATATTACAATATTACCATCTCCAACATCCCAGGTGAGATCCAGTCTGTCACATCACTTTCACATCATACACAGTTCAGTAGAGTCTATTCTGACATGTTGCTTCAAGCTGAACGCTCAGACACATGCACTTCACCAGACTGAACATTTGAACAAGCCTTTCAGAAATGCATGAACAAAAAAAGTTAATAATTGTTCATTTCTTGCCTTAATTGGTCACTGATGGTTCTCATAATTTTGAGTTTTTTAAATCCGTTTTTTTTTTCTTTTCCTGGCAGAAATGAGCCTCCATCCTCCAGTTTCTCTCTATCAGTTAGAAGTGGCTGCGACATCAGAGTGGAGATGGAAAAAATTCAGTCTTGATTTCAGGCGAGACGCCACTTACCTGCAGGGAAACCTGACCGCCGAGAACCAGCCTTATGAGGCTGTTACCATGGCAACGGGGCCGGTTCTCTGTGACATCACGCTTCAGGCCAGCCAGCCAGAACCTGACCATTGTTTAGCAGCGTTCTAAGGCTGTTCTCTGTGCCGGTTCTCTGTGACATCACACTTCAGGCCGGCCAGCCAGAACCTGTTACCATGGCAACCGGGCCCTCTGTGATGTCACGTTTGTCGATGCCAAAGTGTTTATATATGATCCTTCTCTCAAACACAATCTGTCCCCCAACAAAATGTCTCGCTTGCTCTCCACTTACAGCAGACATAGTTATCAGCGCAGTTTTCCAACTGCCACACAGCCTCTGGTCCAGGACCTGCCGGAACAAGTCCAGCCAGACCAGGACCAGGACCCACCGGAACAGGTCCAGCCAGACCAGGATGCACCGGAACAGGTCCAGCCAGACCAGGACCAGGACCAGGACCAGGACGCGCTGGAACAGGTCCAGCCAGACCAGGACCAGGACGCGCCGGAACAGGTCCAGCCAGACCAGGTCCAGCCAGACCAGGACCAGGACCAGCCGCACCAGGCCCAGGCAGAGCAGGCCCAGCTGGAGCAGGCTCTGAATGAGGCCGCCTCATCCTTGGCCAGCATGGCCCTCGATGAGGCCATCACATCACTGACTGATGAGGTCAACCTCCTCGCCAGTCAGCACGTAGAGGAGTACGTCAACGCTGCAGTGGACAGGATTAGGAGGAAAAAGGAGGCCGTGGAGGACTTCGTGGCCAGCCTTGATCACCCTGAAGTCCCCAAAATGTTCACCAGCACAGAGCAGTTCATCAATCACATCAACAAGATGGAAAAGATGTTCATGCCCCGTCCATTCCGGGTCACATGTCCTCCGGATTGTACGGGTCTCACGGTGTCCCTGGACCCTCAGGCTGTTGTCCAGCGTCTCCAAGAGGTCGTAGATGCGACATTTGGACCTCAAGTCCTGGCGCCGCAGACGCCTCAGGAAGACAGCAAGCAGGGCAAGAGCAAAGGCCTCTGTCATTTCCTCCGCAACATCTTCTCCAAACCCTTCTCAAAGGGCAAGAAGAAGACAGAGAGGAAGGCCCCTGCTGAGGACAAGACCCCTCCTAAGGACCAGAGGATGCAGACGGCACCGCCTGAGCCCACCAACAAGAAAGGCTCTCTCCTCTCCAGGTGCTGGAAATGCCTGAAAAAGCCCTTCCAAAAGAAGCGCTCCATCGGCTAACCAGCTCCCTGGACTCAACACTAACAACTGCCATGCATAACTGGGAGAAAAACCCTTTTATGCAGCAGTTGAAATAAAATAAATTAAAAGAAAAAAAATCAAAGAACAATATAAGCAATAATTTTCTTTTAGAGTTCCTATTCCAGTCAAGTCAGGAAATAGCCTAAACAATGATTAACTTGTTTGTACATGCATTTTTTTTTTTTTCAGCTTGAAGCAATAAGTCATAATAGTCTATACTGAACTGTGTATGATGTGAAAAGTATGAAAATGCATTTTTAATGTTGCTTTAAGTTTGTGTGTGCACTGTTTGATCCCTCAGGAACTCTGCACATCTCTGCTGTCAGATACAGCTGAAAACTGCAATGCAAAGCCATTAAGCTCACGTTTTTATGCCTAATAGTGAGGCGGCTTAGCTCAATATATCACAACAATCGTTCATTTTGTGATAAAAGCATAAAATTTGGTAGATGTGTTGGTGGATATATTTCAAACAACACCACCAAGCACAGGTCACAGCTGGTGGGCGGGGCCTGAGCCTCAGTGACACCTGAGTGCAGGTGTTGAACAGGTGAGTTGTGTGTTTTCGCTGCTCTGATGTTGCCTTCCATAATTATGTTTTGATGCATTAACACAGCAAACAGAAAATCTACAGAAAATCTTTGTGCGCACACACACACACACACACACACACACACACACATATACATACATATAAATGTATATATATATATATATATGTACACACACACACACATACATATATATATATATATATATATACACACACACACATATATATATATATATATATATATACATACATACATACATACATATATATATAACTCACAAAAACTTAGGGATATTTGGCTTTTGGGTGAAATTTATGGAAAACATAAAAAGTTCACGCTACAGTGATATTATATCATGAAAGTAGGGCATTTAACCCTTGAATGACCCTTCAAAAAAGTTACACCCATGGCCCTTCAAGTGGACAAAAATGTCCATTTTCTAGAAAGTGACCACCAAAAGGTCACAGGGGGGTGATTTTTGGCAAGGGGGGGTAATTTTGGGTTAAATTTGAAAATCTCACATTTCAGCCTGAAAATCCATTATTTGACCCTGTAATTCATTTTTATCACACCCATGACCCTTAAGTGGACAAAAATGTCCATTTTCTAGAAAGTGACCACCAAAAGGTCACAGGGGGGTGATTTTTGGCAAGGGGGGGTAATTTTGGGTTAAATTTGAAAATCCCAACTTTCAGCATGAAAATCCATTATTTGACCCTGTAATTCATTTTTATCACACCCATGACCCTTCGTGGACAAAAATGTCCACCTGCCCATAGTCCTCTGAAAATCGCCTTTTTGGCTTCTTTTTGGCTAAACAACATATACCTTTGTTTTGAAAACACCGGATGTTGCCGGCAGGTTACCAGGGGAAAATGATTGATGATTGGCAAATGAGAGACAGCCTTGATTTGATTGGACTGTCTTGTCTGTCCTATCACATGAAGTTCTGCAAGTGTTTGGTTGACTTGGTGGTTAAAATCTTGAAATCCATGTCAAAAGTGACTTAGTGTAACTCCATATGAGTAAAAGCAGACAGAGAGAAATGGCAGAGAGAAAAAGCCGAAATGGGCACTCCTGAGGCCAGAGTTAAAGTTTTGGAGTACCTGAGGAAAGCTATAGAGTCAGAAAAACAAAAAGAAGAATCAGAAAGTGAATCAGAGGGGGAGAATGAAGAGGACTACAGCTGCTGCCGTGCTACAGGCCATGGGCTTCTGCAGGACCTGCCCCCCAGCAAAGAGTGCAAAAACAGCGACCTCTTACACTGGTTGCAAGAAGTTGGTTTGCAAGAGATGTATTCAGGCAATATACTGCTCGAAATGCACTGCTTGAGCCACCCCTGTCCTTCTCTCCTCCCCACTTTTATTCCTCCCTATCCTTCTCACCATAGTTCTGCCACACTGTTTTTGGTATTATTCTATTGTTATTGCACTATCTACTGTACTGTTATTGTTCAAAATTTACTGTGTTTATTGTTGTAAATCAAATATAATATTTTTCTTATGCTGAACTCTCATTTTGATTTTATTTCTAAGGTACACCTCTTTCACCTCTTTTAGTGGTTTTGCCCGCTATAGAAACAGCACTCAGAGGTGTTCAAAATGGCCTAGAAGGGGTTAATCTTGAAATCCATGTTAAAAATGATTTAGTGTAACTCCATATGAGTCACTTCAAAGATTTTGAGGATAATAAGTACAAATAGCAACAATAACAAAGGGATAAATGACAGGTGGACATTTTTGTCCACGAAGGGTCATGGATGTGATAAAAATGCATTACAGGGCCAAATAATGGATTTTCATGCTGAAATTCGGGATTTTCAAATTTAACCCAAAATTACCCCCCCTTGCCAAAAATCACCCCCCTGTGACCTTTTGGTGGTCACTTTCTAGAAAATGGACATTTTTGTCCACTTGAAGGGTCATGGGTGTGATAAAAATGAATTACAGGGTCAAATAATGGATTTTCATGCTGAAATTCGGGATTTTCAAATTTAACCCAAAATTACCCCCCCCCTTGCCAAAAATCACCCCCCTGTGACCTTTTGGTGGTCACTTTCTAGAAAATGGACATTTTTGTCCACTTGAAGGGTCATGGGTGTGATAAAAATGCATTACAGGGTCAAATAATGGATTTTCATGCTGAAAGTTGGGAATTTCAAATTTAACCCAGAATTACCCCCTCTTGCCAAAAATCACCCCCCTGTGACCTTTTGGTGGTCACTTTCTAGAAAATGGACATTTTTGTCCACGAAGGGTCATGGATAGGTTAAAAATGCATTACAGGATTTTTTTGCTGAAAGTTGAGATTTTGAAATTTCACCCAGAATGACACCCCCTCACCAAAAATCAACTCTGGTGAGGATGGTGACTGTCTGTGAGGGAGTTTTGAATTTTGAAAATGGACAAAAACGTCCAGGGGTCACACGAGGGTTAAGTAGAAGCATGTACTGGTGATTTCCTCATCTCAAACAATTTCTTGAAACAAAAGCCAACAACAGTGGTGGATATACCACAACAAAAAATGTCAGTGTCAGTAACTTGTCATGTGCCCTTGAGCATCAATTACAGCTTGACAACGACGTCTCATGCTGTTCACAAGTCGACTTATTGTCTGCTGAGGCATGGCATCCCACTCTTCTTGAAGGGCGGCCCTCAGGACATTGAGGTTCTGGGGTACAAAGCTCCGAGCCTCTACACTGCGACTCAGCTGATCCCATAGTTTTTCTATCGGATTCAGGTCTGGAGAAAGTGCAGGCCACTCCATTTGAGGTACCCCAGTCTCCAGCAGCCGTTCCCTAATGATACGACCTCGATGAACTGGAGCATCAAACACCTGATGTGAATTTTGCCGTTAAACTCCTTGTTAGAGAACAGCAACTTGTGCAAAAAGTACTGAAACATTGAACAGTTGGACATGTGCATTCAAAAGTTTACAGAAGGTCACATTAAGTTCACCTGTAAAGGTTATAATGCATTTTAGGTTCATCCTGAAATTTAACCCGAACGCCGAATATCCCTAACTTTTTGTGAGTAGTGTATACACACACATATATATATATATATATATATATATATATATTTTTTTTTTTTTTTTTTTAAATTAAATTGCACATATAAAAGAGGCATGGAAGCATGTGGGCAGCAATGTGTACATCATTTAATGTGTTAATTTTTAAAGGAGCATCAATGAGCAAAAAAAATGAAAAACACAAACAAAACATAAAAAAACAGGACAACAGTTATGATATATTACAATATTACCATCTCCAACATCCCAGGTGAGATCCAGTCTGTCACATCACTTTCACATCATACACAGTTCAGTAGAGTCTATTCTGACATGTTGCTTCAAGCTGAACGCTCAGACACATGCACTTCACCAGACTGAACATTTGAACAAGCCTTTCAGAAATGCATGAACAAAAAAAGTTAATAATTGTTCATTTCTTGCCTTAATTGGTCACTGATGGTTCTCATAATTTTGAGTTTTTTAAATCCGTTTTTTTTTTCTTTTCCTGGCAGAAATGAGCCTCCATCCTCCAGTTTCTCTCTATCAGTTAGAAGTGGCTGCGACATCAGAGTGGAGATGGAAAAAATTCAGTCTTGATTTCAGGCGAGACGCCACTTACCTGCAGGGAAACCTGACCGCCGAGAACCAGCCTTATGAGGCTGTTACCATGGCAACGGGGCCGGTTCTCTGTGACATCACGCTTCAGGCCAGCCAGCCAGAACCTGACCATTGTTTAGCAGCGTTCTAAGGCTGTTCTCTGTGCCGGTTCTCTGTGACATCACACTTCAGGCCGGCCAGCCAGAACCTGTTACCATGGCAACCGGGCCCTCTGTGATGTCACGTTTGTCGATGCCAAAGTGTTTATATATGATCCTTCTCTCAAACACAATCTGTCCCCCAACAAAATGTCTCGCTTGCTCTCCACTTACAGCAGACATAGTTATCAGCGCAGTTTTCCAACTGCCACACAGCCTCTGGTCCAGGACCTGCCGGAACAAGTCCAGCCAGACCAGGACCAGGACCCACCGGAACAGGTCCAGCCAGACCAGGATGCACCGGAACAGGTCCAGCCAGACCAGGACCAGGACCAGGACCAGGACGCGCTGGAACAGGTCCAGCCAGACCAGGACCAGGACGCGCCGGAACAGGTCCAGCCAGACCAGGTCCAGCCAGACCAGGACCAGGACCAGCCGCACCAGGCCCAGGCAGAGCAGGCCCAGCTGGAGCAGGCTCTGAATGAGGCCGCCTCATCCTTGGCCAGCATGGCCCTCGATGAGGCCATCACATCACTGACTGATGAGGTCAACCTCCTCGCCAGTCAGCACGTAGAGGAGTACGTCAACGCTGCAGTGGACAGGATTAGGAGGAAAAAGGAGGCCGTGGAGGACTTCGTGGCCAGCCTTGATCACCCTGAAGTCCCCAAAATGTTCACCAGCACAGAGCAGTTCATCAATCACATCAACAAGATGGAAAAGATGTTCATGCCCCGTCCATTCCGGGTCACATGTCCTCCGGATTGTACGGGTCTCACGGTGTCCCTGGACCCTCAGGCTGTTGTCCAGCGTCTCCAAGAGGTCGTAGATGCGACATTTGGACCTCAAGTCCTGGCGCCGCAGACGCCTCAGGAAGACAGCAAGCAGGGCAAGAGCAAAGGCCTCTGTCATTTCCTCCGCAACATCTTCTCCAAACCCTTCTCAAAGGGCAAGAAGAAGACAGAGAGGAAGGCCCCTGCTGAGGACAAGACCCCTCCTAAGGACCAGAGGATGCAGACGGCACCGCCTGAGCCCACCAACAAGAAAGGCTCTCTCCTCTCCAGGTGCTGGAAATGCCTGAAAAAGCCCTTCCAAAAGAAGCGCTCCATCGGCTAACCAGCTCCCTGGACTCAACACTAACAACTGCCATGCATAACTGGGAGAAAAACCCTTTTATGCAGCAGTTGAAATAAAATAAATTTAAAAAAAAAAAAAAAATCAAAGAACAATATAAGCAATAATTTTCTTTTAGAGTTCCTATTCCAGTCAAGTCAGGAAATAGCCTAAACAATGATTAACCTGTTTGTACATGCATTTTTTTTTTTCAGCTTGAAGCAATAAGTCATAATAGTCTATACTGAACTGTGTATGATGTGAAAAGTATGAAAATGCATTTTTAATGTTGCTTTAAGTTTGTGTGTGTTCTGTTTGATCCCTCAGGAACTCTGCACATCTCTGCTGTCAGATACAGCTGAAAACTGCAATGCAAAGCCATTAAGCTCACGTTTTTATGCCTAATAGTGAGGCGGCTTAGCTCAATATCTCACAACAATCGTTCATTTTGTGATAAAAGCATAAAATTTGGTAGATGTGTTGGTGGATATATTTCAAACAACACCACCAAGCACAGGTCACAGCTGGTGGGCGGGGCCTGAGCCTCAGTGACACCTGAGTGCAGGTGTTGAACAGGTGAGTTGTGTGTTTTCGCTGCTCTGCTGTTGCCTTCCATAATTATGTTTTGATGCATTAACACAGCAAACAGAAAATCTACAGAAAATCTTTGTGCACACACACACACACACACACATACATACATATAAATATATATATATATATATATATATATATATACACACACACACACACACACACACACACACACACACACACACACATACATATATATATATATATATATATATATATATATATTACTCACAAAAAGTTAGGGATATTTGGCTTTTGGGTGAAATTTATGGAAAATATAAAAAGTTCACGCTACAGTGATATTATATCATGAAAGTAGGGCATTTAAGTAGAAGCACGTACTGGTGATTTCCTCATCTCAAACAATTTCTTGAAACAAAAGCCAACAACAGTGGTGGATATACCACAACAAAAAATGTCAGTGTCAGTAACTTGTCATGTGCCCTTGAGCATCAATTACAGCTTGACAACGACGTCTCATGCTGTTCACAAGTCGACTTATTGTCTGCTGAGGCATGGCATCCCACTCTTCTTGAAGGGCGGCCGTACAGAGCTCCGAGCCTCTACACGGCGACTCAGCTGATCCCATAGGTTTTCTATGGGATTCAGGTCTGGAGAAAGTGCAGGCCACTCCATTTGAGGTACCCCAGTCTCCAGCAGCCGTTCCCTAATGATACGACCTCGATGAACTGGAGCATCAAACACCTGATGTGAATTTTGCCGTTAAACTCCTTGTTAGAGAACAGCAACTTGTGCAAAAAGTACTGAAACATTGAACAGTTGGACATGTGCATTCAAAAGTTTACAGAAGGTCACATTAAGTTCACCTGTAAAGGTTATAATGCATTTTAGATTTTAGTTTCATCCTGAAATTTAACCCGAAAGCCGAATATCCCTAACTTTTTGTGAGTAGTGTATACACACACACACACACACACACATATATATATATATATATATATATATATATATATTTTTTTTTTTTTTTTTTTTTTTTTTTAAAATAAATTGCACATATACACTGATTCGGCGAAATAACCGGAAGTAGAGCGGCCGCCATTACTGCGGTGTGCGGTGTCCGGTGTGTCCTTTCAGTATTATTCTGTGGTCGTCCAAAAAGCAGTGTAGTATTTGGCCGACCCATCCAGAGCTCAGGTAATTCTGACCCTCAATCAATGACCTGTAGTTTTTGTTTTGCTGGTCATCGCTGGCCAGCCGATGAATAAAATACTCCTGAATATCTAAAAATGGAACAGAAACGTGTTTTTTTTCTTAATCATGTCATAGCCTGGCCATATTGATTAAACGCCACTGTTATGTGCAGAAATTGCTTCTCGCCGAGATCCACCCGTTTATGCAAATGAATGTGAATTTCACACATGCAACTGTGTGTGGCTGAAGAGACGGGATATAAATCTTGGCAGATCTTAGCTGTGCCGTATATCGCATCCATCTCCGACGTTTGCTGGTGAGTCTAAAAATATCTTTAAGCAAGTTTTAACTTAGTTCAAGCGGCGCCGTCCGCACATTTTATTCTATCAACTTTGACTTGGTTGAGCTCATGTTACATCCATTCAGTTCTCAGTTGTCGTGTGTAGATCTTGGCAGGCATGCATTTCTCGGCATAACACTGTTAGCCCACGAAACTAATGTTTAATCCCTACATTATTTTTTAATCACGAAGGCTTGTACACAATGATTAAATGCCTGTTAGCTTGCGAAGATCAGTATAAACGTAGAGTAGCCAGTGTTTACAGTCACACATTTCCCTCTACTTCAGTATTTCACACTGAAATACTTCATAGTTTTCATCTTATTAATTGCCAAATTAATATCGGTATTAATTTAAGATACCTTCATCAGTAACCGGAGGCCACTGTCTGACATCGTCAAACCAGGTGACTTTACTCATTCTGTCAATGATGCTCTCGGTCATAATTTATTGGCATATCGGTCTTTATTGATAGCATGACAGTTTTATGACATCGCACACCGCAGCAATGGCGCCGCCACAAGATGGCGGCGTACACAAACCGCTCACCCGAATCGGTGTATAAAAGAGGCATGGAAGCATGTGGGCAGCAGTGGGTACATCATTTAATGTGTTAATTTTTAAAGGAGCATCAATGAGCGAAAAAAATGAAAAACACAAACAAAACATAAAAAAACAGGACAACAGTTATGATATATTACAATATTACCATCTCCAACATCCCAGGTGAGATCCAGTCTGTCACATCACTTTCACATCATACACAGTTCAGTAGAGTCTATTCTGACATGTTGCTTCAAGCTGAACGCTCAGACACATGCACTTCACCAGACTGAACATTTGAACAAGCCTTTCAGAAATGCATGAACAAAAAAAGTTAATAATTGTTCATTTCTTGCCTTAATTGGTCACTGATGGTTCTCATAATTTTGTTTTTTAAATCCGTTTTTTTTTTCTTTTCCTGGCAGAAATGAGCCTCCATCCTCCAGTTTCTCTCTATCAGTTAGAAGGGCTGCGACATCAGAGTGGAGATGGAAAAAATTCAGTCTTGATTTCAGGCGAGACGCCACTTACCTGCAGGGAAACCTGACCGCCGAGAACCAGCCTTATGAGGCTGTTACCATGGCAACGGGGCCGGTTCTCTGTGACATCACGCTTCAGGCCAGCCAGCCAGAACCTGACCATTGTTTAGCAGCGTTCTAAGGCTGTTCTCTGTGCCGGTTCTCTGTGACATCACACTTCAGGCCGGCCAGCCAGAACCTGTTACCATGGCAACCGGGCCCTCTGTGATGTCACGTTTGTCGATGCCAAAGTGTTTATATATGATCCTTCTCTCAAACACAATCTGTCCCCCAACAAAATGTCTCGCTTGCTCTCCACTTACAGCAGACATAGTTATCAGCGCAGTTTTCCAACTGCCACACAGCCTCTGGTCCAGGACCTGCCGGAACAAGTCCAGCCAGACCAGGACCAGGACCCACCGGAACAGGTCCAGCCAGACCAGGATGCACCGGAACAGGTCCAGCCAGACCAGGACCAGGACCAGGACGCGCTGGAACAGGTCCAGCCAGACCAGGACCAGGACGCGCCGGAACAGGTCCAGCCAGACCAGGACCAGGACCAGCCGCACCAGGCCCAGGCAGAGCAGGCCCAGCTGGAGCAGGCTCTGAATGAGGCCGCCTCATCCTTGGCCAGCATGGCCCTCGATGAGGCCATCACATCACTGACTGATGAGGTCAACCTCCTCGCCAGTCAGCACATAGAGGAGTACGTCAACGCTGCAGTGGACAGGATTAGGAGGAAAAAGGAGGCCGTGGAGGACTTCGTGGCCAGCCTTGATCACCCTGAAGTCCCCAAAATGTTCACCAGCACAGAGCAGTTCATCAATCACATCAACAAGATGGAAAAGATGTTCATGCCCCGTCCATTCCGGGTCACATGTCCTCCGGATTGTACGGGTCTCACGGTGTCCCTGGACCCTCAGGCTGTTGTCCAGCGTCTCCAAGAGGTCGTAGATGCGACATTTGGACCTCAAGTCCTGGCGCCGCAGACGCCTCAGGAAGACAGCAAGCAGGGCAAGAGCAAAGGCCTCTGTCATTTCCTCCGCAACATCTTCTCCAAACCCTTCTCAAAGGGCAAGAAGAAGACAGAGAGGAAGGCCCCTGCTGAGGACAAGACCCCTCCTAAGGACCAGAGGATGGAGACGGCACCGCCTGAGCCCACCAACAAGAAAGGCTCTCTCCTCTCCAGGTGCTGGAAATGCCTGAAAAAGCCCTTCCAAAAGAAGCGCTCCATCGGCTAACCAGCTCCCTGGACTCAACACTAACAACTGCCATGCATAACTGGGAGAAAAACCCTTTTATGCAGCAGTTGAAATAAAATAAATTAAAAAAAAAAAAAAAATCAAAGAACAATATAAGCAATAATTTTCTTTTAGAGTTCCTATTCCAGTCAAGTCAGGAAATAGCCTAAACAATGATTAACTTGTTTGTACATGCATATTTTTTTTTCAGCTTGAAGCAATAAGTCATAATAGTCTATACTGAACTGTGTATGATGTGAAAAGTATGAAAATGCATTTTTAATGTTGCTTTAAGTTTGTGTGTGTACTGTTTGATCCCTCAGGAACTCTGCACATCTCTGCTGTCAGATACAGCTGAAAACTGCAATGCAAAGCCATTAAGCTCACGTTTTTATGCCTAATAGTGAGGCGGCTTAGCTCAATATATCACAACAATCGTTCATTTTTTGATAAAAGCATAAAATTTGGTAGATGTGTTGTATTTCAAACAAATCTGGATATTGGGCCATCACAAAATCGCCCCCTACTGGCCATAGCAGGCATTGGATTTGTTAAAATGAATAAAAATATTAAAATGATTCATTAAAATATTTCAAAAATGTAAATACACATTAAATTAAGAAGAAATACAGTTATACACACTCAGTTTCTCAAACACTTTCTGCCCCACCACCACAACCACCACTGCAAGCCAGCTAGCCAACAAGCTAGCTAGCACATAGTGAGGACCGAAAATTGAAAAAGCCCCTTAGAAAACAACATGGAAGGCATTTTTGAGGAAAATGTTTCTGTATGATTATTTAATGCTGAATCCATTTCTGCCGTATGCCAAGCTGTAAAGGTTACCGTTTAGTCATAATTATTGATTAATTAGCATAGCTATTGATTAGTCGCCCAAAGTTAGAAATGGCTATCAGTTTCCTATTTGTCAATACTCTATATATGATTGTTTGGTATCATTGTAAAGGGGACCTTCTCAGCTTTCATTTAAGCCCATGGGTGTCTCTTTCTGACAAACACGGAGGTCACATGACCCCCTTAAACCAAAAATTACACACATTTTCCCACATTTTTCGCCTAAACTATATAGTTTCTTTCATCCCTGTGGGATCAAGGGATATCAAGGACCCAAGAGACAACAACCACAATACCTAATGGACTTTGAGGATTCAGGAAATGTATGATATACCCATACTATTTCTTTGTGAGAGGTTATTGTGACCCTTAAAATAGCAGTAACCGGCTCAGGCCCATTCATCTCCATTCATTCTTTGGACCAGCATTACGCAAAAACGACCTCACCAATTGTTTACTGTAGATATAATGATATTATGACTAATACAAATGTAATAATAAAAGGCCAGGTAGACATTTTTCATCAATTTAATTAATTTTTTAAAATTAACTGAACGTGGCCACTAATTATTACAAATATGGACGATAATGATTGGATCAAAACAGTAGTGCATTACAATTTTTTTGTGATCACATTTTTTCTTCTTCAGTGCATTACATATTCATGCAAAGGTCACTTGACTTTCGGGCAAGACAGCCTGATGAGGCTGCAAGCCAAACCCATGCACTGCATCTTGTCAGTGCTGAAAGTCAACCCGACACAATACAATGCCGGTTTTGTGAAGAAACTATTGGAAAGGGACACTCCAGTCCCCACGCTGTCTGCAACCGGTACGTGATTTTTTTTCTCTGTCTCATCGAGACGGTAACATCCTGTAATAAATGGATTTGAGGTGGTTCAGGATCTGAGTCGGGCTCAAACTTGTGTAGTTGGCTAACTTTTTCATAGTCTTTACATAGTGGCAATTTGGTCATAATTTCGGAAGCCAGTATTTTTTATTTGCACCTAAACCCTGATTGCGCTTAGGTTTGATACATGCTAAAATGTTTTTTTAATTTAGAAGTTATAAACATGTTTGCCATATGCAAAATTTGGCTGAGAGCAAGTGTTAATTGCAAGCCTGGTCATAACATTAAAAGATACTTATTGGTGTTTATGCAAACCAGGCTTTATAGTGAAATCACAGAGTAGACACATAACCTTACCTGATATAAAATGGGCACTGCAAACGCGAGCATTTTTGATCGTGTCCTCAGTCCAGTCTACAGGAAGCTACATGATAGCTTGAAGCCACAGCCGCCTTCGGTAGCTTTGAAATGGTCGCGATCCGGTAGGTATCCTATAGAACCTGAGTTCGCCTTTAGAATACTGATTTTGACAACCATACACACAACAACTATAATGGAGGTGCATTTAAGACAAAGATAAACCTAAAAGTTTGTGTGATGATTTTGCTCTCTAATTTCTTTTGACCCTTTCTGAGTAAATTGTGGTGCAAGTTTACTTGTTGGGAATGAGACAGAACAACATAACAGAGTACATGAGCAGCTCAGAACAGAAGAAATAGTCGCACCAAACCCACGCAGTAATAGCAATTCGCTCGCACCACCCCGCTCCAACCATCCCTGCGGCCTGCACCTCGCACCGAATCGCTTAACCCCAATTCCTCTAAATACCGCTCCGCAATCGCTCCACTCATATTACTATTAATGATGATTCTGGGTTTCACTACAATAGGTGAACAGGCAGTCAACAATAGGCTATCCCAGAGCTAACTTAGCCTGCCCAGACAAGCTGCACAACAACATAAAACAAGTGATGTCTACGTTAACGTTAGCTAACGTTACCATGGTTACAATAAGGCTAACAGTTACCGGTATTCCAACAAGACCATCAGATAGCGTTAGCATGACAACACATAACTTGCCTGTTCCGCAGGCGAATCTGTGATGTGTCATCCAGATGCTTAAGTAATCGACTAAGGTCACACGTCAGCAAGTGATGGCAACTGTTTTCTGAGTCTGTTCATATATCCAGAGTGCACTGCTGTAGCCTAGCTGGCTAGCTAGCTAGCTAGCTAGTGCTAACGTTAAAGAGCATATTGCAGGTTAAAATTTTTACAAAATGTATACTTAACCGCAGGATTTAATATGTTTTACAAGATATAAGGGCACATATTCAGATGAAAAAGTGGCTGTTTTGAGCAAACCGCCTAAAAACGCTTTTTTTTTTTTTTTTTTTTTCAACATTGCGTCATATGACGTAACAAGTTTGTGTGTTTTAAAAACACGATTTTGTTATAACCAGATGGTCACCAAAGTGCCTATTTATCTTTAATCGTCATTACTGACTGACTGACTGACTGATTGACTGATTGATTGATTGATTGATTGAAATAAATTGTAAATTAAATTATTGAAATTGAGCATGCAAATGAACATTTTTTCAGTTTACACCGCTTGTATTAAGCAAAGCTTAGTTACAGGTCTCTCAATAATATTATTTTTAGTCTGTAGCTTGACCTAACGCACCAGGCCCTTTTTGTCAGGAAAAACCTCTAACACCTTGCCAGGAGGCCAAGAACCACATGGGGCTGAGGAATCCATGATGGGGATTGGAACTCCATTCAACTCCAGCTGAAATCAGAGCTCCTTGAATCTTCTCATGATTTAATGCAGCAAGAGCCTCTCGGAGTTCTCTTTCCGCACCGACAAAGTTGGTGCCATTGTCCGACTTGATATGGGTGACCTGACCTCTCCTGCGGATGAACCAACGTAAAGCATTTATGTACGCATTGGATTCCAATATGGTGCTGAGCTGAGACGTGGCTCCCAGTTCCAGCTACAATTATTTTACAAATCCTGTTTAAAGCTAACTAGAACCTGCCAATAGGAGTGGGACTTGGACACGTGTACACGGTTAGCCAATCATAAACGTTTCGGAAAAAAAAAAAAAAAAAAAACACCGAGCACACGTTGTTTTTGATCACATGACTTTAAATTCACACACTAGCTGATGGCATCCACCAAAAAGAGAAGCACTGTTTGGCAGTTGTTTGAAAGAAACGTAAGTGGAAACACTGTCAAGTGTACACTGTGTCTTGCTGAATTAGCCTTTAAGGGTAGCAGCACAGGCTCAATGGTAAACCACCTTACCTCGAAACTGGACAGTTATGAGAACTACAGCAGAAGAAACAATCTACGGTTGATAAATCTGCCAGTCTGCAAAAGGAAAGGATGCCTGTGCATTCCTGCAATCATGGCTCCCTGAGGCTTTGGGGCTAAATTCCCCGGATGTTACAGAGCGCTCGCATCGCATCGGCCAGAGAAGAGCAGGTGATGTCCCTCCTAGAACGCTCATCATGAGGTTCTTAAACCACAAGGACAGAATCCGAGTCCAGCATGCAGCAAAAGAAGCTGGGAAAATCCTGTACAAAGATCGCCAGGTGAAGTTCTTTCCTGATCCTGTCACCGTGGAGCTGAATAAACAATAGATGAAATACATGGATGTGAAACGCAAGCTTCGGGGGTTGAATATCCTAGATTACCGGGTCATCTATCCTGTCAGATTAAGAGTAAAACATAACGGGCGCTCCCACATCACAACCAGAGGCAGAGGCTTTCGTCGCAAAGATCCAGAGGGGAGGAGACAGAGAACGCTGTCTGAATGAACCATGCCGTGCGTGCATGCTTACAACTGCAGGAGACAACGAGTTCAACAGAAATGATTCTTTACATGGGCGAGGGACGTTTCGACTTGCCCTGTGTTTGCTTTTTGGGAAGGAGTAACAGCTCCCTCTACTGGTGTAAGGGGTTTAAATACATAGCTGCTGTTGTACTACAGTTTATTTTGTATGGCTGTTATGTGGTTTAGGTTGTTTCTTATAACTCTCAGGATTAAGAAAGCTTTTGGGTGTTTGTGTGAGTTTTTTGTGGGGGTGAAAGAACAACAGCTCCCTCTGCTGTTAGAATAGTTTTATGCACATGGTAGCTCCCATTCTGTTATAGTTGACTTTGTATGTGGCTACTATTCAGTTTTCAGTTTTGTTGGGTTATATAGCTTTTAAGATACAGGGTTTTTTTCTTCTCTTTTTTCTTTTTTCTTCTCTTTCTGTGCCTTAGTCTTTAAGTTTTAGTTATAAAAAGGAGAAGAGTAAAATACAGAAGAAAAGATTAATATTTAAAAGACCTACTTTATCTTTCTATTTTTCACACTGACTTATGGTATTGAATAGAATATTTTTTTGCAATATACAAGCCACAATTGGTATTTATATTTTACTTTCATTGAAATTCAAGTTGCTTGAACAGGCCTAAATGTTATTTTCTATTTTCTTTTTTTATGGTATTTCTCTTTTTATGGTATTTTACATGTGCTCTCTTGATTCAAAGTATATGCTGTTGATTGAGAAGGGGGTCGGGTTTAGAAGGGATTAATTCGGTTCTAGAAAAGTTAATTTACAATTTATATTTGTGGCCTGGAGGTGATAGGGACAGATAGGCACCAGTGTGGGTCTGGTGGTAGCTAGGTAATAGCAGAAGCAATATAAGGGTGGGGGAGATCCAAATATGGGTGTTAGGGGGAAATGTTGGGTAAGGTTTTTGTGTGTTGAAATATTGGTCTAGGTTTTTTTTACTTTTATGTCACTAGGGCAGCAACGGCTATCTATATGGTACTTTATATGGTCACATGGAAATTTGTAAAATGCAATACACTTAGTTTGAGGTATGTCTAATCCTATGAACGTTAAATTCACATCATGGAATTGTAGGGGCCTGGGTAAATTGACTAAAGTGAAGCAGGTACTTAGTAGAGTGAAACAAATAATCAAATATTGTCCCATATGATGCAATGTCATATATCCAAAATTAAGAAAAGGTGGCAGGGTCAGGTGTTTTCAGCTTCTCACAGTTCACATGCCCAAGGAGTGTTGATTTTAATTCATAAAAGCATCCCATATCATGTTGTGGATTCAATAATCAACCCCGTGTTGGAAGAGACAATAAGCGCTGCTGGTGAACAAGAGCAGCTGTGATTTCATTTTGTTTGTGCATAATAGCAACAACATCTCCAGATGGAATATTACAATTTTGGTGATTCATGTGTTGTCTGTTTGCCCAAGCAGTTGTGGTACCAGGTTGCAAAAATGGTGATGTTTTTCCATGTTGTTGATAATTTGCATCAGCATCTTGTTTTGCTGCACTTGAAACCTGCATTTGAGTTTGCTTTGCTTTGACGTCCATTGCTGGCTGTTTGTGCTGTGACCAGTCCTTTTGCTGGGCTGTTTTCTGTGCAGCAGGCTCATATTCCTTTGCTTTAGGATTGAGAGTGTTGAGTGGTTCCAGCTTCCTCTTTTCCCTTTCAAAATAAGAGTTCATGCCATTTGTTGATGCATGAGATGAACGTTCATCCGAAACCTGCAGAACTGCTAGCTTAGCAGTAGATGCTGCTAGCTCAGTTTCCAGTTTGAGCTGCTGTTTTCTCCTCCTTATTTGCTGCTCCTGTTCCTCCAACGTGTGCTGTTCCTTTAAAGCTGCCATTCGAGCAACAAGTGCAGCTCTTTCTGCTGCTGCTTTAATTTGTGCAGAGGAAGTGGTACTTGACCTGTTACTGATGTTACTTTTGTTTGAAAGTTTACCCACATTGGAAACACTCATCAGGATTAATTTCATCATGATCATCATCATTTATATCCCGATTACCACCAGTACCTTCATTTTCAGACACACACTTTTCATTGTTCAAAACCCACTCTTGTGTATTGGCAATAAATTCATCATTGAACATCATTTTTGCCTTGAACCATGTTTCATGTCTTTCTTTTTCATCATGTGGCAACAAACCCATTATTGACTCATGCATACATCTTATTTCATCACACAATTCAATGAACCTATCAAGAGCACTTTGCACCTCTGAATGTTTACCATTTTGCATTAAACCTTGTATCGTTTTTCTCAAACTGTTAGTCTTGGGTAGTTTAGTTTTTCTACCATTTTAGCAATCTGTCCAACCTGCACTCCAATTTGACAGCGGCTTTTTATGCAGGTTTCAGTGAAATGTTTCTTGTTGCCATGGAAACCACACAGACTTGGGCAATAAGATATAGGCGGAGTAATATTTTCAGTGATGAGGTATGTTAGCTTCTAAAACAGGGTTACTCCATGTCAAAATAAATGTTTTCAGCAATGTTGCAACGCCTTTAGCCTTTCAAATACATTCATAGATGGCTATTTTGAGACTAAAAGCATACCTGCCATTAAATTGTTTCAGTAGTTTTGATATGTGAACCCCGTCTTTTTTCAGTGTGTAGAACAACAGGGTGTCTGTCACTTTTCCTGTTGCGGTGAGTACTGACCCCACAGCAGGATCTAATGTTAAACTAAATTTACTGTCTGTCTGAGATTTTTGTTCAAATTGCTCCAAGAAATGTTCAGTGTTGATGTCCAGGTAGAGAGAGAAAGGGTTAGATGGTATTTCCATACACAGTTTGTATTGTGTACTGTACATTATGTTTGTGTGTGTGTGTGTGTGTGTGTGTGCATGCGTGTTCATGCATGCCTGTTTGAACCTGATGGGTGAATTGCTCATCCAGGACTTCAAGAACGCTATAGAGTATGATTTCATATTTACTGTAAAATATATATTTTTTTTCTTTTTCTTTTTTTTAACCAGTGTTACAGGCACCAATTTGAGGCCGTCATTTCCATTATTAACACAGTAGAGCTCTCCAGTTGGATCCACTCAATGTTTTAAGGTTCTTGTTGCTTTATCAGACATGTCCAGGTGGCGGAGTACAATGCAAAGAGAGTGAAATATATTGATATTAGTATAAAAGCACAAAATACATGTGGGCTCATCCAGTTTATAATGACTTCATTATGTTTTACACATACACTTGCATGTGAAGAGATCTATTGTTATCTGCCTTTGATATTACAGATGACAGATGTATTTCTATAAATGTGTTTCTTCAGTAGATCTTCACCCTTCAGGTTTTAATATAATGCATAATTTCATGTTGTAGGGCTGCGCTGGACAGCCGAGGCGGAGGAAAGGCTTGTCCATATGTGGCAAGAACACAATAGTATTACATAACGTGTCTTTCAATTAGTGATGCCCGGATCGGCGCTGACTGCATCCCGAATCCGTATGCACGCATTAATCATCCACAGTTACATGCTGCGCCTCGTGCGAAAATACGCACAGCCTCGATACGCACAGCCTCTCTTGTAATGAGGAGAGTTATCGTTTCTCCTGCGGGGATCACTGCAAGTATTTTATACCTCAACTGAGATTTTTTTCACCCACCCGCAACCCATCTGCTATTAATCAGAATGTTCATTGTTATGCCCAGAAACGTCCAAAGACACAACTAACCGTACACAGAGAGAGAAAGAGAGATTAATTTTTCAATTTTTCGTGTATGTTTTGTGGCTAAGAACGTCTGCCTCCTCTTGTCGTGAGCTACTTTTACCGTTCCTGCTCATTTCTTCCGTGTCACAATAAAAGTCGCTGTGTCAAAATAAAAGCCGCCGTTCATTTGGAAACTGGCAGCACAGACAGAGAGACAGAGAGCACTGTTCTTGCACAATGACCCTCTCAACCATGTGTCGCCTATACAGAAATCCCTCTCCTCTTCAGTGTCTCAACTTACAGTGCTAACACCAAATACTTTTTACAGTGTTAAAGTGTTTACAATATTTTAGAATGTGAAGATGTTATGACCCACACTGTTTGTGCATTTTATGATTTTCATGTGACCTCCAACACAGCCAAGTTGCACAGAACTGAAGTTGCAGTCAGGTTGCATCATGTAAATCCAGCCTTGGAGTTGCACACAGATCCCTCTCCTTGTGAGCAGCAGGGAGGGAAGAGTGTGTGTGTGTGTGTGTGTGTGTGTGTGTGTGTGTGTGTGTGTGTGTGTGTGTGTATGTCTGTGTAGCATGTATCACACCACCCTAGCCCCATGTTACAACAAGATGCAGGCTAAATACAAAGATAGTGGACTCCCACTTCCTGACAGCTACATGATCATCAGGCAGGACGGGCTGGAAGACAAAAATGGAAACTTCATGCATTTAAAGTGGAAACTCAGAAACTTGCCATATCATGGTTTGCAATATGTAACCATAATACAAATCCAATTTTACAGAAGCTGAAAATGTCCATGTACCATTGAGTAAAAATCAATGTTTTGGACTCTATTTGAGAAAAGACTTTGTGAAGCTGGTGTGACTGTCTTCATGGTCAAAATAGTAATCTTTAACTGATCTCTTACACAGGTTTCAAGTCTCACCAAAGATATTCACAGTCCAGAAAAATATATGATTGTCCAATGTTAGCTTTGTCAATTTATGAATTTTATTCTTGCTATGACATTTATATTCTAACATGCAATCCATTTTTGCAGTGGGGGCTGGCAGTATTTGTGATAATCAAATCATATTATATCAAATCAAATTCATTAAAAAACAACAATCCAATCCAACAATGGTACAGCACTGAAATTGTTTGAGGTTGTGGGGCCAAAACAAGAGGATTTTTCTTTTTTTAAATACCCTGGTAACCGCACCGATTATGAAGTCTAGCACATGTTTTTTTTCTAATTAAAAACTGTCTGACTAATTAAATCTAACTAGTCCCACATGCTTTGCACAAATCACATGAAAATCACTACAGAGTCAAAACTGACTCCACAGTGCATGAAAATGGCTGTAAAAAAATGCAATCTAAATAAATGAATAAACAAATAAAATTTCAGCTTAAATTTCTTTAAAAAAAAAATCTTGACTTTTAAAAATTATTCAACGTATGTCTTCATGGAAAGCTTTGCATTCAATGAGAAATTTGAAGATTTTAAATGTCAGTTTCTGGATTATGATTTATTCAGTCTGTCAAAATGAATGTCATATTTTTTACTTGTCATCCTACTGACTCTTCTATATCTCACTAAAAGCCTTTTTTCACCTCTTTTCATCTTTATCAAAGATGGGCAGCAGTTGTGAAAGAGAGACTGGATTTTTTAAAAACATAAATTATGAACAGCAGAGGGAGCTATCTGTCTTCATAACAGCATCTCCTTGTCACTGTTTTGTCTCTCCTACTGATAACTTATTTATTTTGTTCCTGTCTCCTATAGCCATAAACTCTTTATATCATATGTCTGCAAGTCTTTTCATAAACCTGTGTTTGTGCTGTTCTAAATGCTCTGAGGTTATGCAGGCCAACAGGGCCCGAACCCTAATGTGCAACAGCCAGAAAATACAGTTGACATTCAGTTGTGAGACATTTCAGATTAATCAGTGTGCTGCATCATTTGATTTAAGAAAAAATTATAACTGTCAAGTAGCTTAGCTGACCCAATAGTTAATCTGGGAAGCACTGCTGGACTGGTCAAGCTGTATTTTCATCTGGATGGGAATGGCTCACATTTAATAATGAAATAAGCCACAGAGGTTAGGGTGGGGAGTGGGCAGTGAGAAAGATCCTGAACTCATGCACAGCAATCATCTATCTGCCCCCTGGCACCGTGTGCTAATAACCTCCCATACTCCGGCACACCAGTGCTATTCTTGGCCCATGGTGCACTTAGCCCAGTCAAGTATGCCACTGTGGGGGTCACATCACCTATTCACTGAAACTCATTCATACAGTATGTCTACTCCCTCGGGGTAGAAGTCAAAGAGATGGATGAACAACATAGTGGTGATTAATACATCTTCTTTTCCATGTTGCATAACTCTCTCCACACCAGCTATTGACTCATTTGGAACTGCTGTGTTTCTTCACTGGACCACCAGAGTTCACAAACTAATTGCTTGATTGATTTTGCTGTGAAATGCAATCCGTGTTCACCTACACTTTGCTCGCGGCAGAGCAACCAAAGTGTTACCTCTGTGAATTACCTGATGCCAAAAAAGAGCAGAGGATTGAAGGACTGAAGCATAAAATAACACAAACTTCCACTTCAGTAAATTCCCATGTTGTATTGAGGCAGGGCAGCATGAAGACATCAATTTAAAGAAAGTGGTTTCAGCATTTTCAGCAGGAGTCACTGTGCCACCCCAACATATTTAGCTAAATAAACTTTCTAAATCAATTTAGCAGCAAATCATTTAGATGCTGCAAGGTAAATGATTTTTTTTTTCTTTTTCTTTCAGTGACCACAAGCCAAATCCACAACAACAGGCAGTAGGCTTTTGTAGCTTCTACAAGGCTTTCATATTCCCTTAATGTTTGAGAAGGGTCTATCTGCAGGGTAGTAGGTGTAGGTGTGTTTTCCTCTGGTGTAGGGTGCTTGTTTTGTATAGTCTGCAACAGATAGCCAGACCTACTTGTGGACTTCTACTGGATAGAGAGAAAGTTTGGGTTTCCACTTTCCACCTGCAGCACAGAGAGAGAAAGTGAAAATGAGTAAATTATAGAGCTCTCGGAGGTAATGTTCAGTGAAACTGCTGAGGAGACTTTAAGAGACTGCTCTGTGTGGAGGATTTAGCCCAGGAACAAAGTAAACTGGTACTGTTATCAAGTTGCACTTTCCTGATCAAATTCAGACGGACAAATCAAGAGACCAATGATAGGACAGTGGGTGGGACTTATTAGCTCCCCTCTTTTTCCACAATAATGTATGGAGGAGAAAGCCTGGAAATGAGGTTAGGCCATCAGGAATTGTCCCAATTCTCCCTATGACCAGACTTGGCCCGACACACACATACACACACACATACACAGACACCTGCTCCTCCATATGGTTGCTATGGTTGCTCAGGTGAGACAATGAATAATTTTCTTGAAAAGTATACCACAACCCACAATGGAAAATCCTGTTTCAATTTGGAGCAAAGTATTCCCTTAGCAACCCTGTGTAAAGTTGCCCTTGGAAAGCAGCACAGTCACATGTTGCAAGTTGGACTGGCCATGCAATATTCATGTCTTCAGAAGGTAGTGCATTTGCACAGTGACAGGTGTGATAGTGTGGCATGGTGACAGTATTGGCCAGGGGGAATTATGGGCACGTCATTGTGAGTGCATATGAGGAAAGCATGGTATTTGATGTTCTTGGTTGTACAATCCGTATTTTTGGGAGAAAGTCACAGAGCAAGGTGGATCTGAGACAGCAGCCCAGCTCTCGCCTGTCCTGCTGAACACTCCTAAGCTGGAACATCCATTTCTCATGTCTATTACTGCCTGACACATCTCTAAACCTATAGCGAGCATGCTGCTCTGTGTGGGATCTGGTGTCACAGTTTACAGCAGAATAGAATAAGATGTGTGAAAAACTTCCCAAAAGAGGATGTGAGGTAGTAAATTAATTATCAAGATCATTCGTGGCAGTCTCTATGGATTGTCTCATCAGTAAGCACTCAGCTTGAACATCCCGGTGAGGTAACATTCTTAGCATGCCACTACAAGTGGGAATTGAGTGTTTTGTTGGTTATAATGTATGGAAAATTAACAAAAGTGCACCCGACATGCAAAGACCACAGTGCAGCCGCCTAATTTTCTCTTCACCTGAAACTCACAGCCACCCTTCCCTTTTCCCCAGGACTTTATCCATGTCTACCTGCATCCACCATTTAATCACCGCTCCAGTTACTAGACACATCTCTAAGTGAGACTATGAGTTTTGGGCACTAACCTGACGGTGCAAGTTGGCTGCGATTGCCATTCTTTCACGAGTAGGCTCCTGTTCAAAATCTGCTTACGAAGGAAATTTTGGTTTTAGTTGTTCTTTCACTCAACTTTTGCACATTATGCCCAAATGCTTTTTCAAAACCAGAGTGCTGTGACACAAATGGATAAAATATTCATAAATAAACACTCAAGGACCACCAAAGCAATTTTAGCAGAAATTCAGCCTTCCTTCAATTTGGGGCTCTGGGTAGGCAGCACCCCTATTACCCCCACCGCAGCCTCCCTGCTGTTTATGAGGATCTGGGACAAGGTTAGGCAGCCATGTGCCACAGGGGTCCAAGAGTCTGCAGGTTTTCATTTCAAAACTGAGAAGGAGCAGATAAGACTGAACACAACAAATTCTCTGATTTAGATGAATTCAATTTTTATCCTTATCTTTAAAAATTGCCATCTTTCAAGTGGAAAACAAGTGAAAACAGATTGTCCAATTTGTGATATTGTCACTTAGTCCACTTTATGGTGGAGGAATGCAATGCAAACATAACTCAATGTCCACATCATGTACTCTGTGTTTCAGAGTTCATGCTCAGCCTTTTTCTGAGGCTGTGTTGACTCACCCATATCCACTTTGTGAGAGAGCTGTAAATAGTAAAGCAGTGTTTGGCAAACACAGTGGCTTAAGTGTTTTCTTGACTAGGCTCCACGTTTACACAGGGGATTAGGCTGCCTCATTTTTCCAATTATCTTTCCTCGCTCCATTCTATTGTAAAGCCTTCCTGTTTCTTCGCTTCCTACTTTTTCGGCCATCACACTCTCCTCCTCTTGGGACTCTTTTTTCATACTGTATTCCCTCCTCTCCTGAAACTGTTCTCTTGTGCTGTGTGACCTGTTTACCGTCACTGTCCTCTCCTCTATTTTCCATACATCCCTGAAGAGCTGTGTGGGATCAGTATTGACAGGGCATCATTGCCAGGGATGAACACCCACATCAAATGCTGATGGCTGTCGGGCATGTCATAGACTCACCACATACCCACAGACTCTTTGCTGCTGTTCTCTCCTCCCCACCATCCCTCTCTCTCTCTCTCTCTCTCTCTCTCTCTCTTACTCTCTCTCTCTCTCACTCTCACTCTGGCTCCCCACCCTTCCTTCCTGGGAACCTGGCTGACTCAGATGGATGTCAGACGCTGCTGCAGGAAGCTGTGGCCCCTTTATTAAGATCCATGGGTCTATTTCACCGAGGACTGTGGTGGTTGTACTTACGGTGTTGCGCCTCAAAGAGCCTTGGGTCTTCTCTGCACCGACACAGTTGTTCACAGTGATCTGTAATGTGGTTGTTGTGCAATTAGGCTATGTGGATGGGCCCCGGGAGCTGGGGGCTGACACTGAGCAAGGATTAAGTGCATTAAAATGTGACGAAAACTCAGCTTGCAGCAGCAATTAAAGTCAAAAACAAAAAAATAAGGTTCTTTAAATGTCTCATTTAAAATGTGTCTGGTGACACAAACACTTTACAAGGGCACCCTTAATATTCTGAAGCAATGTCTCACTAACACACTCACTTCTGTATCACTTTAAATACTTCACAGCTGCTCTTTCAGGTCAAAATATTTGTTTGCCTATGGAGAAATGTATCCAGCAATCACTTGTAGCCTATTTTGAAACAAGTAGAACAGGATACATAACCCATCATCATTATCTAAAGTGATACCAGTGATCCAAGTGACTGATCACAGAAAATGTTGTGGTGTCAGAATTTGTTGATGAATTTGTATCTTCAGCTTAGTCATCAAAGGAACCTATTTTCCCATTTAACCATTTTTTTTTTCTTAAGGTAAAGCATTTGAAGACTATCACGCTTTCCCAGAAAAATGAACAGAGCAACATAAACCTTTCAACAGCCATTTTTGAACCAGTTAATGTTGATAATATATCTCCTCAGTATCCCACAGATACAGCCAGGAGATTTTGCTGTCAATTTGAAAGCATGAAAGAAACCGCGAGGGGTGTGACAGAATATGCAAGAGCTTATGTTCTGCACAGTGGGCAGATTTTCCCTCCAAGTGTGCCGCCCCAGCCAGTTCAGTGGCCCTCTACACAGTGACTGATGATGTAAGCCACGGTCGCATCGCATTCAACAAGAATGCAAGATGTGCACAAAGCAGTTTGAGGACTGGAAGATTTTGCTTATCAGTCCCTCACAGAGAGGTGTTGCAAAAATATAGAATCTGGTGAGGGACTGGAAAGTCTCACTTTATCACCACTTCATCACCTGTAATGCTCCTGTGTTACTCGGGCCTGTTATAGGCAAAAACACAGACATTGACTGCACAGCAGAAGGTAAGGAAACCAACATAAAACAACTTAAAAAAGAAATAAAACAGTCAATTTGTGTACCTGAGAGTGTTATCCTTGTTGTCCAAAGAAAAGCAAAGTTTAGCAACTCATTATCCCTTGTATAAGGTGGATTTATGGGGCCAAACTATCCTCTGAATAAGTGTTTTACTGTAACTTTAGGAATTAAAGTAATAGCTCAATCAATGGTGCTGAATACACAGAGGCACATAGATTTCAGAACAATAAAAAAGCTATAAACAACAAATGGGCCATAACTCGGCATGTTCTTTTAAAAAGTAATAAAAGACAGGTGATTCATATTTTTGTGCTTACATAGGAAAAAAAAACATTGTTTAACATTTTTTGTGCAAAAGTTGTTGAGAATGTTGATTTATTATTCCACAGTCAGATGCTGTCACAGCGCTATCATCTCTTATCTGTAACTCACTGCATTCCAGGGGTTATGTTGTGATGAAGTCTTTCAATTTACTTGCAATTTATGCTCAACATTTTACACTCAACCTGTCTTGTCTACTTTTACTAGCTGATTTTCTACATTAGGAGATAGTCTTTCATAAACTCTGGAAAGTTTATGCCTGAACTTGTTGCATCCAGTAAAGGTAGGCAGACAGAATGACAGTGATCGCTACAGCATACTAAGAGAAAAAGTTTTTCTAGGTGCAAAAACATGACAGTCGTGCCCCTTATGCAAAACACAAGTCTTGTGGCTGCATATTATTGAGGTCTACTGAGACCACTGTCAGTGGAGAAATTGGTATTGGTCCTCTTCCAGAGTGATTGTTGAATGTCGGTGCAAAATGGTGAGTTTAGAAATAAGCCCTTTGTCTTTGATCAGTGTGACTGGCAACAAGACCTGACAAAACCTTTATTGTCGACGTGTTAGATCCTCAATGCCTGCCTGTGCTGCAAGCTTTTTGCTCCAGTACCACCGCTGCAAACCTGATCCAATTACAGTGTCATGAAAATGTGTAGCACTTAATTGGATCAGGTTTGAAAGGACAGAGCTGGAGCAAAAACAGTGAGAAACACTTTCAAATCATTGGAGGTTTTCAATCCTGGTCCACTTAATTGCATTCACCTGGAGTCCCAGGTGTAGTAGTCCCTAATTAGATGGCAACATTGGAGAACACCAGCAGGGCTGTGAATCCTGAGGACCACGGTTGTAAACTAGTGTTTTAGAAAGCTTTAGCTCCATCGTAGGTTTGATGGAATCAGCTCATCATGATGTCACATTATCTGTGTATGGACACCTGTCTGCAAGAATAAGAAAAATATACCACCACACAACAAAATGGACCCAAAAATGCAAGGTTCCTTGCCAAAAGCTGTTAACAGGGTGGATTTTTCCTTTACAGTCACACCACGTGATTTCTGTCCACTAGGGGGTGTTGAGAGCACAAAGTCCATTTGTAAACACACAAGCCACTCCTGCCCCTGGCAACCCACTTGTATAAATTGAAGGTAAATTGGGGGAAAATTTGGGTTGTTTATGGGAACGGGAGACATTTGACTCTCACAAGGCTTATGTTGGATTCTTTGAATTATTTTGTACCTGAACTCCAATTCAGATTTGCAGATTTGCAGATTTTCAGCTGCAAGGTAATCTCTGAATGAGCTTTTTTGTGGCTGCATTGCTGATTTCAGACAGAGGGATTTACGTGATTGATGAACTTTGGATATGTTTATCTCTGGAATGTGAGGTTGAATGAAGTTGCTCAAGATGGCAGCAAGGGGTTGAAATAAAGTACAGAGGTGGAGCTTATTATCGTGTCAACATAGACATTTAGAAAGCTCAAACAAGACGGTAACAGGACAGCTATGAACTGTATGGTGGAGAGAGACCTACAGTGATGACTCACATTGCAAAGGGCCATTTTTCTGAAAAAATATACATAATTTTGCTTAACATAGCTCTATCAACATACAAAAATGTTATTAGCCAGGGAGTCCCAGTGGCTCACCTTGTAGAGCACATACCAGGTATTGTACCAGGTACCATAGCGGCCTTGATTTGTCTCCGGCTCAGGCCCTTTGCTGCGTATCATCCCCTATCTCTCTCCCTTTCCTGTCACTTCACTGTCACTATCAAATGAATCAGTAATACAATAAAGAACGATCAAAAATGTTATTAGCCATACCACAATTTTGAGAAAAGCCTACCGTCTATGTCTAAGCATTATAATCCAAACCTTACAAGGGGGGCACTGCGTCCCTTTACACTAACACAATGGAGGACAAGCCTTTCACCAAGGACACTACATGGTGATAACATCCTCAGGTCTGGCAGCTGAAAATGCCAGACCACTCCCTGACAGGTGAGCAACAAAAGAGGCAATTTAGCAGCTGCTACGGTATCTTCGCTCGACGAGCATAGCCGGCCCTACACCTTCCAGACTGGAAACCTCCATTAATCTCTACTTCTGACATGCGCATTGTTCTGCTCCTTCTCCCCACCGCTTGTAGCGTGGCACCCAGGGGAGCTACTATCGTAGACTCATTTATCAAACACACAGGTTGTCCCGCATGCCCCCCTTTCCCCCTCCATCCATGCAAAAACATCATTTGGATGCGCAACAGCAGTAGCCGTCTCACCTAGAAGTGAGCAGATAAATGTAAAGCCCGTGTATGGAGAGGCGCTCTCTCCACAACGTACATACACTCTGGTAACCACACACAAAAACATGCAAACATGAGCTGGACCACACACATGCACACACACACACACACACACACACACACACACACACACACACACACACACACACAACTTGTTCGTGGTTAATCCCTCCATAGTTCAGCATACATCTAAGCCTCTTTTCCTGGGCAGGCAGCCTGTCAGCCCTCTAAGCATAGAATGGAAACACCACAGCTGACCGATTTCAACAAGGTGGTCACCAGCAACCTGCACAGCATTAGCAGTACTATGGCTGTGAAGATAAAAGGACAGAAGTGAACAGATTTTATTACCTGAGAGCGTGCAGAGTTTTTCACCGCTTGCACAGGGAGGGTGTTTTTTAGTGCTCAAATCTGGGGCGAGGGACAAGTGAAGTGGCTCTTTTCACCAGGATAAAGTGCTCATTTGAATGGAAGAATGAGTGTGTGTGTGTGTGTGCGCATGAGTATGTGTACGTGCACACACAATGTATTTCCCTGTGCATTTAAATGAAAAGAGTGGACAGGATTGAATAGTTGCTGTATTTGGGTCAGGGCCATCATTAAGTATTGTGAATAGAGTGGAATAAATGTACGCACACACATATTGCGATAAAGAGGCAATGAATATGTAACAGAGAAAAGTGTGTGGTGTAAGTTTTTAGGAGGAAGGATGAATGTTTTTGTGCTTTATCGCTCCACATCCCACCTTCTTCATCAATCCCTTTCTCCTTTTTCCTTTTTGTGCATCTCCCTTTTTCCCCTTTGCCTTTCTCTGTGCTTACTGGTGGCCCGTACTCTCCTCCCTGTCCAATTCACTCAGTCCCAACTTTAACAGAGGATTAATAGTGGAGGGGAGGAAAGAATGAAGGCATGCAGACAGGCCTCGGTTTCCTAATGATAGATAAAGGGAAATGGTTAAACACTGAATGAAAAATGAGCTGGCTAGCAGGTGGGTAAAATGGTGCATAAACAGGCAGGATGGGTTTGTCTGTACACCATTAAATATGAATGGGCCCTCACGAGCCCAGTCAAAATAACAAGATCCACACAGATGTGCTGGAGCCACCACTAGACACACAAATCATTCTCACTGCAAACACACCGCCCCGCCTGCAACTCCCTCCTCAGCAAAACACACAAGCCTGGAGGAAAATATTTTGGAGCCCACGCTCCAGCCGTTTAACTCTCCTTCTGTCCCTGAAGTGCACATATCCTCATTGTCGTCTGACATCTCTGCAACCCCTCCAAACGCTCTTACACATATACAAAAAAAAAAAAATTGTTTCTTACACTGCTATCTCCCATCATGTGTCTCACCTGCATCACTGCTACACATATAAAACTGTGAGAGTGTGGCAGATATATTCTTCTCTCACTGCTCACACCAACACACACACACACACACACACACACACACACTTAGAGTGGAGCGGTAGCTGGGCAGGTGAGAGCTGCTGATGACAGGTGTGTCAATGCAGTCCAAACCACACCCACATCACTAATAGGATGTGACGATGCCATGCTTTCACCTGAGATGAACCATAGCTGTAGCTAACAAAGAACACACACACACACATACACAAACAAACAATGCATACACGCTACTATTACAGAAAGAGGAAAGACAAACAACAATCAAGTATGTGAGAGATCAAGCGCAATTAAGTGTGTGACCATGAATGTGTATTGGTGTAAAAAATAAAAAAGAATAATTTGGTAACATGCATATCAAGGACATGTAGAGTTTGCTCCACAGTATAATATCTAGCCTACATACAAATCTGTGGAAAGAGACAGTTGAGGGATTGTTGTGCTTGGCATCCTGATATGCTTTGGTTTCTTCACAAAGATCCCACATTTAAAATCTTCCTTTGATTGGAAGAAATATACAATAAGCTGCTGGATATTCTGGATATTTTATGTACCATTGTCAGCCTCAGATACTCAAGGGCTTCTGTCTGTGCTCTGCTTGTCATTGTCTTCTTCAGTCTGCTAATGATGATGAATTATAGTCTCTGCCAAGGAGGTGATGTCTTCATTCCTGCTGGAAACTGACATAGACTTGATTCAGAATATTTAAGGTGTGCTTGCAGAGTCAAGAAATCACTTTGAGTTGGAATTTAGGGCAATATGAGGTGGATATTAGGTGATCGGTCAGACTCTGTGAGCATCTTCTAGTGGGCTAATGATTTGAGTGGATTCAAATCCATATCAAGAGTCTCACAGTTCCATGGTGCTGCAGTTACGCACCTTTTAGTCATAGGCCACACCCACTACCACACTCCCCTCTGGCCAAATTGGCGTGAATGTTTTCCCTTGTTACATGAATCTGTTTGGATGTTCTGTACCTTTACATGATAGGCCATGCCCCATTTTGGCCAATCATCATGAAAAGTTAATGTGCTCTTCCTTGGCCCATAACTAACAAACTTTTCACAAAGTTTTGTGCAAATCCATTCATAACTTTTTGAGATATCCTGCTGACAAACCAGCAGGCGGAATGGGGAGAAAGCATAACCCCTGTCCAACTCTGCTGGCAGAGGTAATTAGTATCTTCCTAAAGTCAATTAGCAAACATGGCCAGCACCTTCGACAGCCACCTATCAATTTATGCGTACACACAGAAGCCTCTTATGTTTTGAAAGCCATAGCTGCGTTTCCTGACAGCACTTACCTCATTACCTCATTCCACTCTGGTGAATGTTTCTGCATTCAACACTCATCTAGTGTTCACTCACTGGCACAACAAAACACCAGGACATAACAGTCATATTTGTTGTTTATTAGCATAACAGTTTTTTTTTATCTAATAGATATCAAAATGGTGAGGGAGAAAAAAAAAAAGAAATTTGATTACAGTACATTCCATTTGCAGAGAAGCTAAGAGTCAAACCTACGTGAATTCAAAAGAGAATAGTAGATCTGTTGGGACGAGGGTATCACCTTTATCTGGGTAAGATTGCATTGGCTGGTACTGGCAAACACCACCGCCATAGCTTCATACAGTAGCATCATTCACTGCTACCCCATATGCTTGCATTCTTTGAGATAAAAAAATACATCTTTAGTATCTATACATTCATAGAAATATAAAAAGTGTCTTTATTTTGTCTTGTGCTTTGAGGTGGTGGAGATATTGCCATCATTCTGAATAGCTGAAGATATGGATCTCAGAGTTGGTACCCATGGGCGATAGGAAAAAGTCAGGAAAAATGCCGTTGTCGTGGATCATGAACCAATTTACTGTTGGTTGCTTGCCTCAAGGTGAATTCACAACGGGGTTGTGTCCGACTACCTTGCACCTAAAATTACCCAGCTGTTTAAATCGAGCCCACATCCAATAAATATGCATCAGTAAATGCCAGGCTCAGTTTTTTAAAGAATGATCGATGTTTCCTTTAAATAGATAAATGGCAAGCTGGTTTTCCGTAGGGTGACATGCAGCGTGTTAGTGTGTGTCTACAGGCACTACTCAAAAGGCTTGGAAAGGCATGCAGAGAGCAAGAGAGAGAGAGAGAGGGAGAGAGAGAGAGAGAGGAGGAGGAGGAGGGGGGCTAGTAGGTGTATGGATAGAAACTGGAGAAAGAGAAAGAAAAAGAGAGAGTTCTTGTGCTCAGCGTGACAGACGACAGCAGGAGCTGTGTTGCCCCAGGCATAATTTAACATACTCCCTCCCCCCTTTCCCAAAGGACCAGCACTAAAGAGCACAATCCAACAATGCATCCCTTCTCTCTCCCAGTCCAACCAGCCCTGACCAACCACTCACCAGCCTCCACAATCCAGGGCATCTCTTGCTCTCTTGACTGAGCAAGAGATGATGGGAGAATGTGAATGGGGGGTGGGGACCCTTACAGCCCCCCAACCACCACACACACACGCACACGCACGCACACCTTCCTCCAAACAACCTAGTCAATCTGAAACAAAGAAAATAAGAGAGAAAGTACTATCTTCCTCTACCTCATCCTTCTTTTACCCCCCCACCTCTCTTGTCCTGTTGTCCCTCCTATTGGCCCTCAGGATGCGGAGTATAGGGTGGGCTCATAACCAGAGCAGCACACAGAGTCACAGTTACCATCATGAAATGACAACAGACCGTCTCTAAAATCCTGCTAACAATACTATGTCTCTAGAACATAAAGCTAACATACCTAAACCCTCTGTACTTGTTTTCATGCGATTGGATTTCTAAAAACATGCCTTTGAAACAAATGGGGAAAAAATTAGATTATATCTGAGTTGTGTCCCTGTGAGTGTACTCCACTGATATGGGGGACCCCCGATTTGTCAGATTGATCTATAGTCCAGGAGTAGATCCAAAATACAGATCGTGTAGAGTTCAGGTGAGTCCAGGTGGGGCTCTGCTACAAATCCCTGGGTTGGTGATGGTAGGTCCCACCTGGCTCCGGTTGAGGGAGACACCCAAAGCTCTGACCAGCGCTGAGGACGCCCTGCTCTCTGCCTTCCTGTGGTGGTGGTGGAGAGTCCTCCAGACTGTGCAAGGCAGGGTCCACGTGGTGCATCCCAGCATGCTGCTGAAGGAGTGTGAGGGAAGGAGGAGGAACAGTGTTGGGGGAGGGCGATGAGAGGGGAGTGTCTGTCCAGATGGGGGCAATCTGAGGGGAACAGGGGGAGGAATAGGACTGAGGGGGGCTGGGATGGGACAGGTATACAGGGAGTCCAGGAGAGCAAAGTGTTGGGCAGACCACTGAAGGTTGGGGCACGAGGGTCTCCATGAGCTGGGCCATTCTCTTCATGACTTGACCAAGTTCAGCCATGTCCTTCCCCAGGGTGCTCATCTGCACACACAAACACAAAGCACACAAATTCTAAAGCTTTCCATAAATTCTGAAATGGCCATTTTGGGTAATGAGTTTGTGGCTGGTCTGTCAAAGCCAGGCAAATCTCACAGGCTTTCACATTGTGAGACATGCCTGGCTACCCACGACACTGGTAGCACTTAGAAGAGGCAGGCTGGTCCAAGATTCAACCAACCAGCCAATCAGCTTCACCCCCGAGTTTGTTGCTAGGGACAGCATGAATAATGCAATTCAGCAGCTTGGTGAATTGTAAACAGTGTGTTGTGTACACTGGGGAATAATGGTTGATGAGGCAGTATTCACCATGGTGCAGAATTTGGAGAAAATACATCTGCGTCTCAGTTTGACTGCTCTGGCCACTCGAAATGGTTGTCAGACTGTCCTTAACAACCTTTGCAGTGTGACACATGATAAAGGCTTCACATGTGAAGCACCGGAAATGAAAACTATGGCGAGCTGGTCTCCTTTACCATTGATGTTTTCTACTGCAAGGAAGGAATTCTGCAATGCGACTTGATAAATAAATTGTGTGAAAGCAAGACTGATGTGCATGGATCAATTGCCATATGTACGCATGTCTACTCCATTACCACAGCAACCATGACAGATAGTTTAATGGTGCCTGAATACACCAACAGATCCAACCTGATCGCAGCATGAACGGTCTGTCCTAAAGATGGAATTTGCAACCAGATTTGCCTGCAGTCTGAATAAAGCCTCATTTTCTGGGTAACACCAATTGACATCAAGCATATTTATCTCGAACTGTAACTGTGGAGCAGTTTCTAACTCTCAGTACTAAAATGTCTAGCTAAAACCTACTGTATAAATTAAGGTGATCTCTACAAACTCTCTTGTGAATTATTTAGTCTTTACTAAGAAACAAATGAGATGTACAGGCCACAAATAAATGATGTGCAGGCCTGAGATGAAGACCTGTACGTCATTATGAATTTGGTATAAGAGGTCAGTCGTTTTGGGTCAAAATGTCTCCCTCTTCTTGCACAGCACTTTGCATGTAACACCCTGCTGTTATAATTGGTCATTAGACTAATGAGTGGGGTATGCGATTAGCTGTGCTCTGCAAGTGGCGTGTCCACAGAGGGCATAACCATGGAGCCCTGCCAACGTGCCATCTGCTTCTGCCAGTCAAGGAATTCATGGCCGTTTATCAGACCAATCAGGTGCATCGGTGCCACTGGATGCACATCAGCCCTCTGCAGGACACCCTTCTCCAGGGGGGAGCCACACCAATCACTGCATGAATAGGTCAGGGAGTGATCAGGCTATGCATGTAAGCCAGTAAAGGATGCTGTGATCATCACACACAAAATCAAGCTAGATCAAGCTTTTTCTCTCTCACTTTCTAAGACACATAACAACACAGTATCAGGCATACATCCTTGCACAGACAGATGTGCCAGCAACACCTAACAGCAACACTACATAATTGCACATATTTTACATATGTTGTAAAATGAACTGCTTACCCATGCATTAATGTAGCAGGAATCCCAAAGCCAACAGAAATTATGTTTAAGCATGATGATGAGCCGGTGTGTTTATTCATCCCTAAGCTATCAGACTCAGTGTGTCCTTTTTGTTGTAATTTGTGGTGTTTTGTTTCTGTACAATTTCTACATCTTTCCCCATGGAGATCAAGTTTAATTTTCAACCAGCATACTGAGGCCCCAGGTAATTTTAAGATAGCAAAAGCAATCTTTCACTTTGGAGGTGGAGATAAAAGTCAGGGTGTAAACTCTGGTTCTGATAAAAATAGAAAACCTGAGAGTGACAGGACAGTCCAATGTGACATGCTGTCAACATGATCCAAGTGCTCCATCCTCGGGAACAAACATGCATGGGGACTGCAGAGAAATAGCAGCCGCTGCATCTACAGGTACAAGTTTGGCTCAAGTTTGACATTTTCAAATCATCTAGTGCCAATTCTACCATTAACCATGAAGGGTATTAAATCAATATCAGTGATAATATGTCGATGATTATGTTTGATATTTTAACATTTACTGTTACATCGGAAACCCACTGAAATCCTGATTGCCCATTAGGCTGATATATCAATAAGTATGTAGTAAGGATGCAGTGTGACTCACGCTACAATATGACTAAACAGCTGCTAACAAGTATCGTACTCAGCAACACCAACACAGTCACAGCAGCCGGCAGGTGAAATGACTGCTACATCACATTGGTGGTGGTGTTCATTTTTTAGATCATTTTGAAGGTTTTTTTTTCCCTTTGTTAATTTACATTTGTATTTCTTAAACATCCATTTGAGAGCTGCAATAATCATTTCTAAATGTGTTTCTGTGCACTGTTGGTGCAGATAATTTTGTACTTTAGCATTTGAATTGGGACTGTCAGTCTTATTTATTTGTAGCAATTTAGTGATTAGTTGATTTTGTAATTTGCTAACTGCTTTGCTGACTGGTGTGCATGTGTGTCTGTAGGTGTACTCAAGTGTGCGCGCATGCACAAGCATGTGTGAGTGCCTGTTCTCTACTGTGTTGAGTGCAATTACTCAGGCTATTCAGAGAAATCATCACCATCTATCACTGATCCTGTGTAGGCGTTCATTATGATTTTCATGAGGTGCGGAGGGTGGCCTCCATGTTGACCTGTGTTCTGGCACACTAAGGCCTAATCCATCTCCCACTAGACTGAAGGCTAAGGAGGAAAACCCCTCAAGGTCACAAGGGCAATGATTAGAGGTCGCCAGGCAAGGCAAATGGTCACACAATTTGTCGTCCATTAAAATTTTGCTGGTTTTGTGTTTTAAAAAACATTTTTTAAAGTCTCACCATAGCTCCCTCCCTTCCCAGAGTCAAATTTTGGTGTCTTAGACTTGACATATGTCTTCTTTGTTCAGTGGGTCTCGAATGCCCCAATGCAGTTGTAAAACAGTAAAGAAAGTTATTGCCCATTTGCCCCATTGCCCACATTTCCCTCAAATCAAGTGTATTGCAATGGCATTCTCACCCTCAGGAATCATTACTGTACATCTAGGAAATCTCTCTGGCGTCTGTGTCTGTACAAGTTCTGGAAAGCCCACAGTGCCCAGACGCTGCCAAAACTGTCCACATGGGCTAAGAACAACATTTGGTACAACACAGAAACAAACTACAGTCCTTGGTAACCAGTACTGTCAATCACTGCTGTTTCATGTGTATGGATGAGGCATTTTTCTGTGCTCTCAGCATTGCAATGACACAATATAATTTTTTCCACTTGAATAATGTAAAATATCTTCCACAGTCTGTTTTGCTTCTTATATTTGGAGACAAGCTTGTCGACACACAAGAAAATAGCCATTATGTATTTTTAATACGTATAAACAAATGTATGGTACCAGTTAGATTAACTGCCTCGCTTGCAGTCATTATCTTGCTTTATGTAACTGTGATCGCTGCACCTCAGAATAGGTCAATGATCATTGACTACCAAAAAAAAAAAAAAAAAAAAAAAAAAAAACTCATTTTGGTCATCGGCCGATATTCAAAAAATCCAACACTTAACACCTTTAGTGCATATTGGGCCATTGAAACCATTTATTACATTTGATGCTTTTAGTATATTTCTGCAGTCAGAGCTGGCAATACTCCTTTCGGAATATTTTGACATTTTGCATAATTGTTCATATATAATTGAACTGAAACTGTGACTTACTTGAACATTTTGGGGGACAACTGACCAGGGTGTAAGTTGGTCTCGGAGGCTGAAGACTGGATAGACAGATAACTGATTTGTCTCCTTAATTTAGAAGGAACCCAAGTTTCATTGTGATCCCCACATATTCTTTAGTTTTAGTTGCATTGTCTTTGATAATAAACACTGAACTTTAGCCTGCATTAACCAACATACAGTAACTTATAGTTGACATGTATAGGACATCCCATGAGCAATATTTATATAAGGACTTGAGTTTTAAGTACATTTTAGGGGCATTTTTTTTTTTTTTTTTTTGATAGCTTTTGGCCTTTTTCCAATGTTAAGTCTCTTACTAGTCATCTTGCTATGATAAAAGTGACTGTGGGTCTGTGCATGACGTGTGTTTGTGTGTATACAGAGAGAGCAGGTAGGGGTTATACCAACACCCCCTTTCATCTCCAACGGTGATCAGAGTGGACCGATCCAGGTGAGGATTAACACTCTGCAAGACCATGCTGAGAGACATCCTGTCAAACACTGGTGACCCAGAGAGATGGAGAGAGACAGGATGGGTGTGTGTATGTGTGTTTGTGTTTGTGTGTGTGTGTGTGTGTTTCCTTGTATCTCTCATATCCCTCCTGTGTTCCTCTCCCCCTTCCTTGTGATTTCTTCTACTTTCTCTTTATTCCATCTCTCTCTCTCTCTCTCTCTCTCAGTTCAGCCTAGGTGACAGAGTGTGGCTCAGCAGGGGGAAATCAAACACTCCTCCTCACCTGACAAAAGTCTAATGTCAATTTAGCCACCCGCCAATCAAAACCATGGGATACTGCATGATAAACTGTGTGTGTGTGTGTGTGTGTGTGTGTGTGTGCGTGCGTGTGTGTTTGCCATCTGAAGATGAGAGACAGATTAATTCACACTAGAAAATGGTTGTCTAGGAGGATATGGTAAGGGATTGCGTACTATGCAGTAAAAAATAAAAAAGTAAAAACACCTGCGGATCAGCAATTTTCATGAGCTCTTACTGGTCACAATAAAAAATCATTGTCAGGTTCATGAAATCACAATTTGGAGAGCCAGCAGTGCTAAATTATATGACACATTCTGCATCACCAGCCTGTGAAAGCAGCATCTCCATGGTTGGAAAATACACTGTTGTTTCTTTCTTTTAGTAAAAGCTGATTTTTCACTATCCATGTAGTCTTGTCCTCTGGAGCTGTTTGGTGTGTCTGCTTGCTGTTTTGCTGGGTCTCTATTCCTGTTTTGTTTTTGTTTGTTTGTTTTTTTCCCCTGCCTTTCACACATCCAGTTAGCCATATGGCTGGTGTGTCGCTGAACACCAGGAGCTCACCTGAGTAATGTTACTGCTTTCAGCCAACCTATCATAGACACACACACACACACACAGCTCTACTGTACCTGCTGATCAAGGTGTCGTAGCTGTCCCCTGGTCTCCTCTACTTTAGCTGCTAACTCTGCTGTATTAATCTGCAGCATATCTGTGACACAAATGATAAAGTTACAAATCACCACAGAAAAACTGCAAAGTTGCATTCAGCAGATATTGCCTGAGGGCTGTTGATACACCAAACCGGCGCTGAAAGATACTTCAAAATCACATTAATAATCCCCATTGTACATAAACCAACAGCATTGCAGGTTGCTGAGTGTGAATAATATCCACAGCCAAGCACTCAGGAAGTAGAAATAATAAAAAATGTAAATAGTTCAGATATGTGCGTGTTTAACTGGGTGGTGTGTATCATGTGAAGACCTGTGGCTGAAGCTGAGGCACTGATTGGTCCGCTGACGGGACACCCTCGGTTGGGAGAAAAAGAGAAAGCCGGGGAGCTTTCTGTCCCCTCACTGTCCTCAGTACCGTCCACTATCCTGCACACAGAGAGAAAAGTGTGTCTCTATGTGTGTGTCAAGTCAAGTTTATTCACAGGAGTGGGGGCGGGGAGGTGGGGTGGGGTTGGAGGGTTGGGGGGGTTAATGTACCAACTATTACAGAGATTAGACGAAGTCATACACATAAACTTTTCTTTATGGTCCAGGAGGAAGCGGATGTGAGAAGTTAACATGTTGTTCCTTAACTCAGGACACACGTTGCATCCAAATTTTGTGGGAAGTTATGTGACCAATTTATCCTCACCTTCTGATCTCATTGGGTGGGTGACAATATAGAGGTGAGGTAGATCAAGAGAAGCAGAAGAGTGAGAGAAGAATTTTCAAGCTTTGAGACAATTGGGGTGTGAAATGTACATCAGAAGCTGCAGCCTAAGATAAGAAATATGTCCCTAATAGTGTGTACATTTAGTGTATAAACATAAACAGGGTGCAAACAGGGAAACATCAAGAGGACAGGTCAATCAATGGCCACAGCCTTAACAGGCTCTAACTCACCTCAGGCTGAGGTTGGAAGGGTCAAGGGTGGTGAGAGTCATCTGCTGGATCTTCGTCTTTGCCCGGGACCGAGTGAAGCTTGGGCCTGTGTTTTTACTCTTCTGGCTGGGCAGGCCAGGTGGAGACTTACCACCGGTGCCATCCCTGAGGTAAACCACGCTGTTCTGCTCTAATGATGGAGACAAAGACACAGCCTCGTCTTCTTCCTCCTCGTCTTCATCTTCCTCCTCCTCCTCCTGTTGCGTCTTCCTCTCGATGATGGATGGATAGCCTTGGATCACTCGTCCATTCCCCCTCACCCCTGACTGGAGATCAAAATAGGAAAAAAGGTGTGAAAGCGGCAACAAATATCAATCATCTATACTTTGGGTAGCAATGAGCCATATTCTGTGGATATTTTTGAATAAAGCCTTGTAGCACAGGTACTAAGAGAGCATTAGAATGATTACATAACTAGAGAAAAAGCAGAGAATGGGTATA
This sequence comes from Myripristis murdjan, assembly GCF_902150065.1. Lineage (NCBI taxonomy): Eukaryota > Metazoa > Chordata > Actinopteri > Holocentriformes > Holocentridae > Myripristis > Myripristis murdjan. The sequence goes on along the minus strand of NC_043990.1, from coordinate 20,873,277 downwards.
TCCATTAAAATCTATTCATTTGGACCAGTCAGCTGAAGCCCCGACCCTCAGGCTGTGAAATTTGCCTGCCAAAAGCCTGTCATCCTCTCCTTTTTGTCACCATCTTCAAAGATGATGAATTCAGTCAGTTGTATTTAATTGAGTCGGAACCCTTCTAAAAAAAATAAGTGAATACTGTGACCCTGAAAGAAACAGAGGTCTTTTCAATACAGAGATGCACTAATGACTGCTAAGTGCAGGGAACCAGACACTCAGCAGGTTTTTGTGAGTGGCAAGGCTGAACAAAAAGCCGTAGCAAAACACTTTGGTTAGAATGGTGACCTGTGGAAGAATAAAGGCAACGCCGCTGAACTTTGACACCGTTCATAATGAACACAGAGTCCTGGGACCTCCATTACCGAGGTCAAGGGTCAGCAATTCTGTTGGATCACTAGAATGCTGATCAAATGTAAGATGAGGATATGATCAGGTAATAAACAAAAATAAGGTCCACAGCTAATTATTGATCAGCTCTCTCCAGAGGAAAATCACACTAGCAGGAGGTTAATGGCGGCGACTGCTGTATTGATTTTTCCCGTAAAATATCTAACTGCAGATTATTACATTCACATTATTTGTGTAGGTTCTCAGCTACGTCGGAAAAGAGTGAGCATGTACAGCATTTCATCACTCTCTCTGTTCCAGTCCAGCCTTGATGGCTTAATGACTGCTTCAGCTGGCAATTGATTTCCTCATTCTTTCTCCACATCTCCTCTCAACCAAAAAAAATCAAGAAAAAATACCCCCCCTCTAATCTCTCCATATCAGATTCATTAAGTCTAAAAGAGTGATTGGGTCCATTACCTGTGAACAAGGTCAAGCTGCACTGCCTTTATCAAATGACAGACCAAATGATCTGGGGTTGAATGTTGATTCGAGTATCCTTATTTCTGGGCTGATTAAAATGCTCTGGATTGCTTTTCCCAAATAGAGCTGACCCGCTGATTTCAGAAAAGTGCCAGAGTTAGTAAAAAGCACATGGCTCAAAGCAAGGCATACACACTGCCTTTAGATTGTAAGTCCTCAGTCAGCATTTGTGCGGCAACTGTGATCTGTCTTTGGATGGTGTGTGTGTGTGTGTGTGTGTGTGTGTGTGTGTGAGTGAGTGCCTCTGGACCAATACCTGAGTAGCTAGGGTTGCTGAGGACATCCTGGACTTGACCTGGAGGAAGGCCACAGAAAAAATACAAATGAGAGTCAGGCGTAAATTATTTCATAAAGTGGACGTAATTAGAAAACGCTGCTATATGGCTTGGTAGTCGCAAGGTGGATTGTAAATAACCTCAGTGCACTGACACTATGAGGTCTCCTAATATCCCATGAGCAACATGTCAGTGCAGACATGGGCCACATATACACCTTCCATCCTGTGCTGCCTCCTTCCTTTCTCTTCCAACCTCCCTCCACTTAATTTTCTTGTTTCAGCTCCACTCAGTCCCGAGTTTTGGGCTGCCCAACTGAATATTAGTTTCACCTAAAAACCCTGCGGCATGGTAGATGTGTGTGTGTGTGTGTGTGTGTGTGTGCAAGAGAGAGAGCGAGAGAGAAAGTGGGCCAGTGGTGTTTGGGCAGGAGACACACCTGACTGTAATTATACCAGCAGAGCTCCTCCAGGAGACCAAGCTATTTCTGCACTCCACCACTTCTTTCTCTCTCTCTCTCTTTCTCTCTCTCTATGTTTTCCTGTTTGTCTATCGCTCTTTCTCACTTTTAATGCAACGTATCCCTTGCTCTCCCTTGCTGCCCCCTGCTTCTGTGTCTCTTGACCTCCACCTCCAGTCCTCCTTGCCATCCTCCTTCCTCTCTCCCAACACATCAGTCATCTTCACACATTATTACAGCACCTTGATTGATTACACCCAAAAACTGTCAGTTTCTCTCGCACTGGACTGCGGTGTGTAACGCGGTAATGAAACCAGGAATGATAGCAATACCTATAACAAGAGAATGGCTAAAACAGGTGCTAAAACCATCAGTTTGTCATACAGCGGTGGGACAGACTCACGTGTGTCTCATGTCCCTCCCTAAGGTTGTAGGTGAGATCCTGCTGGATGTCCTGGACGAAGCGGTGCGAGTATTCAGGGTAGAGGTCCAGCACCTCGTACAGCCCCTTCAGGTTGATGCACTGCAGGTCGCAGTAGGTCAGCGCCTTCACATCCGCGTTGGTCTTAATCACCCGGTCGTCGATGGATAAGTTAGCACCGATCAGGTCACCCTTACCTGGAAGAGAGAGCCATGGGTTGGGTAAGTCAAATTCATGGTCATGCTGGTAAAGGACATAACGGGAGTTGAGGATTTACACAGATCTCTTTCTAAAAGGCGTGTCTGTGGAGGTTATGCAGGCAGGCTGGCGCAAATGTCTACCATGGGACAGCCCTTGTGTCAGCAAGCACATGCTCTGCTGAAGTGTCTATGAGCAAGTCACAGCAACCTTACACTCTCCAGGGTGCTGTTCTCTAGCTGATCCTGACCTCTGACCTCCCCAGGGACAGGGGGCAAGGGGGAAAAGGATTTCAGAACATGGATCAATAAAGCATCGCATTTATTCGCTTAATAGTTCAGTCACTCCTCTGAGCAGATGAGATAAATGAAGGAATGCTGTACTTTACAGCCCTATACTGCTGATAAACCATACAGTATTTTTCACACTTGTACATCTGGTTATTGATAGTGTTTACTGTATGGCTGAAATGAAATGGCTAGGAACACTGACTCCTCTTCTCTTGACACATAACAGAGCAGTAAGCAAAATATCTTGTTCCTGTTCGTGCCCCTTCAGCAGTGACAAAATATTCATAACGGTCTTTGTGAACTGTGAGCGATCCTAAATAATGCTGAGGCTGATGGAGCAGCTGTCGTGACTGCTCTCATTGCTCCCCCCCACCACACTCCCCCATCTCTGTCTCCCTCCGTTTTGTTTTGCCGTCCGTTCCTCCTCACCTTCCCTGCCCTCACTCCAATCATTATTTCTCTCCCTCCTTCTGTTCTACATTTCTCGCTCCTCGGTTTCCCTCCTTCTCTATCACGACCCCACTTCCTACTCGTGCTCTCTTCCCTCTTAATCTTTCTTCTCCACTTTTCTTTCTTTCTCCCTTTCTCCCTATTCTGTTTTACTTCTCTATCTTGTCACTCACTCTCTCCACTGTCCAACACCCCGCCTTGCCTATGCCCTGCTCATTATTTCCTTCCCCATTTCACTTTTCTATCTTCATTTTCTCCACCTCTCCTTTTCCTTCTCTGTCACCCTTTCTCGCTCCCTACCTCCATGGCGTCCCTCAGCCCGGCCTCACTGTCTCTCAGCTTTTGTTTTCAGCATTGCAATACAGATTTTCTCCATCAACCACCCATCCTCCTCCGTCTCTTCGTCCTCATGTTTGCGGTCCCTCTCCCCCAGTTTCTTGCTGAAGAAACTGTCTGTCTCGCTACCTTTCCTAGCGGCCTGTCTGTGGCTGAGGATTTGTGGTCTGACACGGCTTTTGGAGACAGAGAGAGAGAGAGAGAGAGAGAATGAGAAGTTTTTTTCTCCTCCAGTCAGACACTCAAAGTCAGCCTGACCTTCTGCGCAGTCAGCAGGTGAGCAGCGATGATGCTCTCCACCTGTCAAACCTATGCACACACACACACAAGCACATGCACACACACTGGGGGAAGAGGAGCAACACAAGGAGGAAAGCAAACAAAAACAAAGAGACACAAACATCTTTGTGTGCAAGCACACAGGAACCTACTACATAAATACACACACACACACCACCACACACGGACACACACACGCAGGTTTTTATAATGAACATGGGCACAAGTTTTGGACAAAAAAATAGGTAGAGACATTTGACACAGATACGCACACACATGCGCTCACACACACACACACACACACACACACATCACACAAGAGGCTAAACGATCATTACAGACTAAACAAGTGTCTAATTAAAGAAAAAGTGATGGATGGAGAGGCAGGGGTGTTCATTTAGTTCTTTAACTCTGTCTGTCTCTCTGTCAGTCTTTGGTTTACACACAAACACACACACACACACACACACACACACACACAACTGACATATGTGGAAGACTGGTCTATAATGCTGTGCATGAAGGTCAGATAGAGCACCTGCCCTTAAGGTCAGTACAGGAGGTTATGTTATAGCAGCTGTCAGGGACTTATCTAAGACACAACACTGTCAGACTGACAATCACTAAAAGTTTGACCTCTACCACCTACCTCTGCACATAGCTCTGGATTAGAAATGACTGAAATGTACTGTTGGATAAGGATGGACTGAACTATAATGGGTTGGACTGAGCTGCACTGGACTGCATGCTGGACTGCTAACTCATGCATAAAATGATGCAAGCTGAAGTATCTGAATGCTCAGGGCTGTTTCATTAGTTCCATATCTGCCTATGGGCATTGTTCTCCAACAATGGACTTGCCAATATTTTTCAAGCTGACACTGAAGCTTATGTTGCCTAACACCCAGTAAAGCTTTGGAAGATAAGGCACTTGCCAGAAGGATTCCAGCTCCCTCATTGGCATATGCAACTATAGATAAGCCTTTCTTCAGTTCCTACACTAAGAGAATACTGCTGAAACAATGGCACAAAACTGGAGTTTATTTTATGGAGGTTTTATAACAATAGGCTCCAACAGTGAGCCGTGGCCTTTAGGACATTATAATGCTCCTTGTTCTGAACAATGGGCTCCATTACAGGACTCAGCTTTATCACAATGAGCCGCACAGAGCTTCATTACCAAGCCCGCTGCAGGGAGTTTCACTGTTAAACTATAATGATGGTACAGAGGGATTTACACTCCCTCTTCCCTGCCCTCTCCCCGTCCCCCCCTCCACTCATCCATCGTACCCAGTATGGCCAGCACCGTGTTGTCTTTCAGCACCTCCATAGACCCCGAGCAGACGAAGAAGATGGCCTGGAGCGCGTCACCCTGTCGGAGGAGGTACTCCCCCGGGGCACAGAAGGACGTCTTGATGTGCAGTGACAGGGAACGCAGGCAGCCACGGCTGGCTGAGGAGAACAGCGAAAGCTCCAGGATCTCCTTGTTGAGGTGCATGGTGATGTCGGAGCGCAGCTCATCAGGGAAGTCCTTCAGGAGCTATAAGGAGGAGGAGGGGGTTGAGGGAGAAAGAGAGGGTGGGTGTTGGGGCAGCGGAGGGGGGCAGTGAGACATGCAGTGAAAATGATGCATGTTGCAACTGATTGATTACATGACTAAAATGTGACCAAAACTATTAGCTTCACTGTGACAAAAGATGATGACTGGGCTAAATAAAAAAAAATATGTGATAAAATTCACAGTTATGGCAAAACTTACACTTATAAAAGACAGTAAAACTGACAGTAAAACAAAACCAAGCCATATGGACTTCAATTACTGGGGGGAAGGAAGCGTTTGTTGTCACACAGTGGATAAGGTAAGAAACAAAATGGGGAGACCTACTCCAAACAGTCTAGCAGATATCAGCAGCTAAGAAAAACATTCACACAAACCTTAATAATTGTAGGACAGTGCAACTATTTAGAGTGGCAGTAACATCAAGTTTATTTGACCCTAAAATCACTGTTCACAGTCTCAAACAGGGCCCCAAAGACCCACAAGTATACAGCAAACAAAACAGGATGCTACCCCCCGACTTAATGCTCATAATGGCCAATAAAAAACTCACAGAAACAGAACAGAAAAAAAGGAAGAAGTCTTGAGAAGGACCACGGAGAGACGAGACCAGGCAGGTGTGTAATCGCTGCCGTCCCACGGAGCAAATTAAAGAGCAAACAAAGCAGTAACCTCTGTATCAACACACAGTGGCGCCCCAGTCCTATATCCAAACTACAGGGTAATACAGTGGCAGTGCTAAGGCAGAAAACAGTTCTGCCATTTTGGAAACCAGCTGGCTGTGGAGTGTTGAAAGTGAAACCAAAACAAATGTGTGTTGTTGTGCGTCATTGGAAAAATTTTTCAGCTCACTGTCCCTGCTCAAAAAATGTGCTGCTTTACCCATCTGTATCTACTTCATTCATTTTGGGATAGTACAATCCTGGTGAAGCTCGTTCTTGTGACAGGGAAGGGGTTAACTGACCAGACATGGTGGGTGTATCACACTCACATGGACCAGTAAATACCACCATAAGGGTAAGAATCCAAACTATCACTTTAAAGGTCATTCTACTTCCATATTTATTTTAGGGCATTTAACTGATCATTAAACTCACTGATGTACCAAAGAAGGAAAACACCTGATTTCCTGTATACACAGTCGCTCAAACATTCATGCACACTCATGATCTATCTCTCCCCCTTGTCTGTCTCTATCACTCCCGTATACATAGACAACCAAAAACAAAGATAGCCAATTCAAATAAACCCAAACATCACAAGTCACCTGTCTGTGTGTCTGTCAGTCAGGTTCCTTGTCAGGACAAAGATCTGGCGCTCACTGTCATGTAGAGTCGATCAATGAGTCATCAGAGCCAGGCTGACTTTAATCAACGGGCCCATCTATAATTCATATGTCTGGGATTCATCATCATCACTCCATCTAAACACTGGGCTCTGACAGCTGTCTCACAGGCATTCACAGCCCACAGGGATGAGCTGCTATTGCTACCGCTGGCTGTCTGCCTCCGTTTCCCTGTGCTCACCGAGAAAGGTGATGTTCCACCTCCTTTTCTCTTGGTGTTTCCTGCAGGCTATTCTCGTTTCCACATTCTCAAACCTCACTCTCTCCACACGCTCGAGCCATTCTCTCTGCTGATCTGTATTGTTTACATTTTCACCATTTAGACATTTAATAGAGATGCAGATGTAAGTCCTGCAAGGGAATAAACCCCTGACGATTAATGTGACCAAATACTCCTGTCTTCTTAAAATGATTATCAATGACATAGACAAGTTATTTCTCTTTGTCTCTCTATCTCTTCCCTCATGTTGTCTATCTTGATGGTCAGTGCTGAAATAGGTATCATGCTCCAACATTGTGAGGGATTGCTTTATATTGATCATAGTCCCATTTGATAACATATGGGACTAATGGACTAATCTGAGATTTGAAATGAATTATTGACCCATATATTCAGTGATGTTAAGTATCGAAAGTAGAGGTTGACTGGACAAAAAACAAGGTTACAGGTTATGCCAACTTATGCAAGGTGTGCATGCAGGTGTACATTTTGTGTGTACGTATGCATGCTGGTATGTGTGTGCATATGTGTGTGTGTCTGCCAAAGTGTATGTTGTGATTTATAGGTGACAAATAGATGGTTCAAACTGAATCCCATTCCTACAGTACCTCATTGGAATCAATGCCGTTGTTGACCGACCAGGTGGTCTGGAAATATTCCAGCATACGCTGCTTGAGGATCTGCGGCAGACGATGGACACGTATGAAGTCCTTTAGGTCTTTGGTTCTGGTGTGATACTGGGACCAGCGAGAGTACATCCGCTGAATGATGGCTGTGACGTTACCAAAGACCAATGCATGCATCAGCGCTGCAGGGAGGGAAAGTGAAGGAGGGAGGGAGGGAAGAAGGGGCAGGTAGATGTGCAAGGATGAAGGATGAACGACAGTGAAATAGATTAGATTCATGATGAATCGAGACAGATAAAAAAGACAAAAGTTGGTTTATTTTGCATGACAGCTAAATTGTTTATGACGTTGTAGACTACTATGCTTTGTGTAACACCTTGTCGTTTCCAATCTCATTTCTCTTCTGCAGACATTTGTCATATTTCAAACTGTATAACAGGATTAAGGAAGAAGGGAATGGGTATTTGCGCTGTAACTCTCTAATAATGCAATAATCCAGTTTCTTCCCCAAGTGCACAAAGTTTGACCTACGCTCTGCTGTAAATCTGAACAGGCACTTTGTATATTTATGTTTGTTTTCATTTCACATTAACAGAGAGGGTGACAGTGTGAGTATGCCTGTGCATTTATGTGTGTGTGTGTGTGTGTGTGTGTGTCTCAGGGACTGTTATTGCCCCCAGGCAGCTAGGGACATTTAACATTTAGCCGAGCCAGAGTGGGGAGTGTCCACAGGGGAAACCCTGTCACTGTGACCTCCATTCATCCCCCAAAAAATAAAACCCAGTTTACTGATCCAGTTTAAGCTGGCTGAGACCAGCCTGCTGCACCCTGCTTAATACGAGTATTGGTCAGTGGGTTATGATGAAACTATTGTTAAACTGTGTGCATACAGTATGTGTGTCTGTGTACACCCTAAAATAGGTCAATCTTAAATGTGTCCAGGGTCCAAAATTAACATTTTGGCTTAAATGCCAAAGGTGGCTGGTGGATGAAAAAAAAAATTATAGCCAGACAGATTTATTACCAACTGAAAATAATTGCTTTTAATTTGCTATTATTACTTCTTGGTCTCATATGCGGTTCTCATTCTAACAAAAAAAATCATCAGCCATCAAACTATGGTTTGATGACTGACACAATTACATACTACACACGGCACACACAGCATGGCAGATAGCTGATTGAAGTGACAGCAAACCAGCAGCTTTCTCCAGCACATGTAGGAATTTTTTTTCTACCAGCCAGAGTGGCAGGTGGTCTTCATAATTTACTTGCCAAAGACTAAATTTACCCGCATTTTGTGACTGGTGAGTGTTAATTTTGGACCCCGAATGTGTCCAAAAACAAAAAAACAAAAAAACTTATCAATCATGCCAGAGCATATTAAGCAACTAGCCCAAACAGTGCAGTCATCGCTACTTTTGTATCTTCTAATCAGACATGTTGTATGTATGAGGAGTATGGCTATGTATGTGACAAATAAAACTCTTGAAAGTCTTGCATCTCTAAAAGATTGGATGGAATTCTACAGTGAAGTCTGGATTCAAATCCAGCAAGAGGCAATGTAAGGACAAAGACGGAGAACAGGAAAACGTACGCAGTAAATGCACAACAGCAAGATCTCATTGTTGTAGTGCGAACCTACAATACTGCAATACAGTGATGTGTTTTCATGAAACCAGCATTTTAGGATCAGATCTCAAAAATGATCTTGAACTGATAAGTGTAACCACTGTCATACGTGCACATGGTGCAGTTTGTGTATGCATTCTGTCCACCTCCTATAAGCATGGTGCAGATAGAAAAGATCTTCTCAGCATCGGTGTTGGCCGACACGTTGCCAAAGCCTACGCTGGTCAGGCTGCTCAGGGTGAAGTAGAGCGAGGCGATGTAGACGCTGCGGATGGAGGGACCGGTGCCCGTCCCGTTCACACCACCCATGGCGCTGTAGGGCGACTCCAGGCGCCTCCCAAGCTCATGGAGCCATCCTGGGGGGAGAGGCAGAGAGGATTAGGGAATGTGATGAATAATGAATAGAGACAAACAGACAGCCAGTGAGGATATTAACATTCGTCTTATGCAATGACACATTTTCCAGGCTAATAACCTTTTCCTCATTCTGTCTATCATGACACCACACAAAGCACATTCAGGTCAGTCGGGGTGAGATACTTCTCTTTACTTGTGCACTGTACTGTAAAACTTCTTCACAGTGTACAGCAATTAAGAGAACCCTTTTCTACTAATCATGTCTGTTTTCTGAGTAGTATCTAATTGTCTCCAAGGACTGAAAATCAGGGAAGGGACTATTTTGTCTCCATCGATCTGCCCACCCATCAAGTGCACTTTCCGAGCCTTTGCTGGGCGTAACTTGAGGGAATGATGGATTTTGACTCTGTGGTTTGGCAATTTCCATATGAACCTGATTGGAATCACCACAGTGCCATCTCCATACCAAGAGGACCCATAAACATCATGCTAAATATCTCACACACTGCCAGGTCAGCTGTGAGACCTTTGGACAAGGACAATTTTCACTGATATCCATTCATCCAACATTAAGTATGAATTCCTGCCATAACGATGCGTGTATAAAAAACTATACGTCAGCACCAAGACTGTTCCCTGGAACTGCACCAAATCTGTGCTTGTTATCAATTTAATTACAAGAAGCTGCACCTCAAATGTCAAAGCTTGGGAATGCTTGGGAACTGGAACTGATCCCTGGTCAGTCTGGTACAGAGACATTCAGCTCATCCCAAGAGAGTCTCCAGCAGAAACTGAAGAACTGTAATTGGACAGAGGCCCCTAATAGCCACCTGGCATTGGTGCAAGATCAGCGTCAGGCTCGCATAATTTACAACACATTCATCCTGCCAGATACACTGACCTGTGATCATGTGACTAATGCCCAAATGAAGTAATTGGTAAAAAAAGAAATGTGCATCCGTCTCATGACCCAGTCAATGCTGACCCAGAGCCAGTTTGGAGATGCCAGGCAGAGGTAATTAAAGCTGAGTGTGGCTCATCAATACTGACCACGGATCAGCCCTGGAGGCCTCATTATATGTGGGACCTTTAAGCTGAGGGTGAGCATTAATTAGGATGCGAATCACTCCATTGTCTCATTGTCAATTTCACACACACACACACACACACACACAGTCTAGTTGTTGCTGTCATGCTTTCATTCTATTCATATTTTACTTTCATTAAGGGTTAATAGAATCAATAAAGAAATCACAAACCCAATTTAACTACTGAAATGCAATGTTTACTGAGCAGTTAACAGAGAAAGTCACGTCAGCAGTAGTGTACCTGGTCTATTGAGGCGAGTTAATCTGCAGCATGCTAGCTTTAATAAAGCTGAAATTAAATCCTAACACGCAACTGCAATGAGGAGCACAAATAAAGCAGGTGACAAGGATGAAAACACCGGTGTCCGGTTTCAAATTTTTATGTCCATAAAACCAGCAGTCCTGGAAAAAAAGCTTGAAAAATCACTTCTTTTACTCACTTCAGCTGGTCAAAGCAAAATCTGACAATTTACTCTAATGGCTATAATGCCCATTTATTGTAATTGTGGCCAGAAGATTTCATCTACCCATTAAAGTCCAATTTTCCCTTAACATTGATTTAGGTGTGCTGGCCTGTCACAACTGGAAAATGGCTCCCACTGCTACAAAAGTGTACATAAAAATGGAAATTTATCCATAAAACGAAACAAACCAAAAAAAAAAAAACATTAACAGTGAGAATTGAAATGACAGTACAATTGCTCTTGTGTCATGCTATAAAAAAGAGCCATTTGTAAACTGATCCTCGAATGGACCTCGGACCAAACCCGGATATCAGAACCTAAACTGAAGCCACTGTCCATATTTTGTGACACATTGTGAAGACATTTATTCTTTACCACTGACCAATCACTGAGCATCTTGGTGTGAAATTGTTCTTAGAGGTAATGTGTGCCACCACTGGCCAACTGTACTCCATACCATGCTCTCTCATTTGACAGTTAAAGCATCTTGTCATAAAAAAAAATAAATAAATAAAAAAAATAAGCTTTTCACAATGTTGACACGTTTTGATTGTGCAAATAGAGTTTAGTTTCTTGACAACTAACTGAACCCATATCCACCGGACTGGTTTTACTGGTGGAAAGTCCGTCACTGAAGCATAAATCCCTTCTTTAATTTCTGTCCAGAATAATCCAGCATATGACTTTTACAGGTCTGTATAATAGATCTGGAGCAAAGTCCTAGTGTTTCATGGGAAACTTAGCAGTCATCAGATAATTGCAATCCACTTTCATCTGAATTTCCATAATGTCATAATGCATTACATTTTTTTTGACAGGCCAGCAGATTATCATAATGCATGCCTGGAAATGTAGAATGTATAATATGCCCTTTTACATCCAGGCGATGAGCAGGTAATTGGAGGCAAATCATATCAACCCTTTATCCCATAAGAACAGGCCTACACACTCTCCTCCAGTAATACTAATGCAGTTCAAATAGCGTTTAAGACACCTTCCATTACTCACCGATTTCCCAGGAGTAGGCGTTGGCCTCTATCTCCATCTTGCCGATGATATACCAGATGCAGGCCATCCAGTGGGCCACCAGGGCGAACACGAACATGAGCAGGGTCAGGACCACCGTGCTGTGCTGCGAGTAGCGGTCCAACTTCTGGAGCAGCCGGAGAAGACGCAGCAGCCGCACTGTTTTCAGCAGGTGGACAACAGACACCTGGAGACGGGACAGCGGTCAAAGATATCGCTTTACTCTGATCAAGTTATTGTCACAGGGCTGTCCTGATTTGAACTCTAATTAGAATTGCCATAACTGAAACACAGAGCTCAGCCACCACCGCCCTCATCACCATCATCATCACCATCATGACCATCATCATCATTTCAACAATTACAGCTACTGAAGGCAAAATGTGTTTCATTCCTCGCCGAGCAGTGATCAAATACCACTGCCACATAATCTCCTTTTCATTTCCTGACATTTGAGGGTGTTCTGCTGACGGCAATGTCAGAGAGAGAGAGAGAGAGAGAGAGAGAGATAGCAGACAGTTATTCTCTGATAAAAGGATGCCTGAACAGGTACAACATGTATTTAACAATATTCTCGCTGTTGTCTTCTTTTTAAAGACAGGAATGCTCATGGGAGGAGTGATAAACAAGAGGCTGCTTAACACGCACACACACTCGCACACACAAAAACACACATATGCGCACATGCATGCGCAACACTGCCTCAGCAGCAGAGAGGCCTTCCCCAAGATTCATGTCCTATCCACCCCCGCCCCCTTTCCCATGTAAAACATCACAAGCTGATTCAAATGCCTTCATATTCTATAATTAAAGCCTGGAAAATGCTTGTAAAAATGTCGACAATATGATCTCTGTGCACATTTGTGAGGATAATTGAATGTAAAAACACCAATTAGAGCAATCATGTGCTTCCTCACAGGTGCATTTTTGTTTTTGTGACCTGCCATCCTCACCCTCTATTTCTCACTTCCTGTTTTCTTTCAGTGATTCTCTGTATCCCTTTTCTCTCTCCCTCCCTCAGTCTCTCATGTGTTTCACCCAGAGCTTTCCACATTCCTCGAACCACCTACACACACTCTTTCTCTCTCTCTCTCTCTCTCTCACACACACATACACGAAAACCGATACACATGACACGTATGACTTTAAGTTCCCTTTCAAATCTTTCCTAGATTCCTGTGCTGCTGTAGAGGTGCTGTGAATGTCATCTATTGTGCGCTTACTCCTCAGGCAATCTCCAGCAGCAGTCTATCATATGGGCCTCACCACCACGTATCCCCATTAGACACACACACACACACACACACTCACTCACACACACCAGCCCAGACTATTATTTAGAACCATGTAGGACAGGGAGGATATTTGTAGCCTTTCCATGAGGATGTGTGTGTGTATTGTATGTATAATGTGTGTGTGTGTGTGTGTGTGTGTGTGTGTGTGTGTGTGTGTGTGCGCGCGCGCGCACGTGCATGTATGTGTGATAGAAGTGGGAAGTGAGAAGCATTACAGATAAGGGGGAAGTCAAAAGTGAGACAGAAATGGTATGCAGCAGGTATATAAATTAAAAAGTGGGGTGTGGGACACAAGTAAATACAGATAAAGAAAACAGAGGATGGAGCAGTGTATATGTGTGTGTGAAAGTGTGTGGAAGACAGAGAGTGAGTGAGAGAGAGTGAGAGAGAGAATGTCGGGTTCTTCCTCCACAGACAAATTGGAGGCAGCTGCCTTTCAGTCCCAGTGCAGTTTAACACATTTTTGTGCTCAGACTAATAACCATCATTCTGTACAACAGAATTTTCTAATTTTTGCACTATACCATAGTGCCATAAACTCAGAGCTGCCAAACAAGAAGATCACCTCTGAGTTTGTGCTCACTAGCCTGGCTAACTGGAGGCTAAATCAGACAGACCGAGTGACTGCACATGTATGGGGAAAATTTATTTCAGCAACTGTATAATAACTCTAGTCAACACAAAATACAAGGATTGCATTGGTATAATATAACATGTGGTATGTATTGATTGTCAGATACCGTTTAGAATAAAACCAAGGTATTTGTCAGTGTGCACAAGCACAGACTGCCGGCTAAATGGCTGACTGTGACACATTCTATGCTAGCTGTTAGCAAATTAGATAAAACAGAGAACACACAACATTCTTGATGTATAACATTACTATATATAAGAACAAAGACACCTATAAAGTGTATGTAGGGCAAGACAGCAAAATCTAGCATCACTGGCTTCCGAGGGCCATGGCGCTGAAAGAAGAGGTCAAATCGCTTCGATTGCTTGATTTGATTCATGCTCAACATTTTTGGTATATTGTATGCGTATGTTTAGTTCAAATTGTGGGTGTGAATAGCCCGGACAATGTTGTGGTGAATGCTGACAACTGGGACATTTTAGTGTATTAGGGATATTTGTTGGGACTCATAACACCCAGCTTGAAACCGGGACAATCCCGGGCACACCAGGACGTCTGGCCACTGTATGCCTTAGACATTGTTTGCCTGTGAATACCCACAAAACAGAATGTTGTTTTATAGTGTTTTCCATTTTTACAGGAAGCATAGATTCACAGTGTTGAGGCTCTTCATTTAAATAGTTAAAGGAAAGTTATGCCTTGGTTATTGTTGGACTCCGTACTGTTGACTACCTGTCTCCTTTGCAGGCGAAATGCATTGCAATTGTAGTATAATTAACATTGCACTACATAATTTATAGGCCTTCTGCAAAAAAATGCATTATCACAAGTTTAAGTGTATAAATGATGAGAAATGCTTTGACCCAAATGAGACTTAACTCATGGACGTGACTGAGTTGCTGCAGGAATATTATAGAGATGTTTGAGGTGACTTTGCCTCTGTCTCATTTTGTACCAAGAAAAACCGTGGAATGAGAAAACTGCAAAAGCGTATGATAGAGAAGAAAGAGTACTTGAACGAAGCAGGTGTGCAGACACTGTCCCATCGCAGCTCCTCCTGCATTCATCTTCACTTCTGTATGCTTTCGGAACATTTTAACACCCTGAGCTGTGAGAAACAGTGAACTGGTGCAGCGTGAGGGATAATAAAGCCTCTTGCCAAACCCTGGGGAGAAGCAACATCTCCTCTCCTCTATCTATCACCACTCTACCTTCCACCTATAGACAGAGCATCGGTGGGAGGTGCTTGCTTACAACAGGAGCAATGAACAGTGCACACATCACTCCTATACACTTCGCGCTATTTTCTCCTTCTTCACATCACCCCTCCTGCATCTGCCAATCACGTTTCCATTTCTGCAGCTTATCAAGTACAAAATTTACATTTTTTGCTACCTGACTTTGCTTCAGCTTTCATGACAGTATGTGCACACATGAGAATGAAGGGTTCATTATCTTTCCCCCTGCGGCCACACCTCTAGCCCTTCAGGCCAGTCACAACTGCGCATTCGGCTGTGTTGTCATTGTTGATGTTGTTGTTGTGGTTTGCACACTAGGTCTGGGCCAATAAGCATGAGTCACGTGGGGCTCCGTCGCACCCAGATACCAATTAGGCCTCCAGGCTCCAGAGACTCATAGGAGCCTTAATAATCACTGTAGCAGTAAAGTATTAATATCAATGGGAACTGCCTTTGGCCTGGGTGTAATAATACTCCAGCAGAGGAGACTGCTGCTTTAATCATCATCTTACTGATCATTTTATGTAGATGAGATTATACGCCTCTTCAAAATATAGATGGAGGGGACAGACAGGGTCAGCCAGTTTAGTTTAGTTAACTTTACTTGGACTGCTATAAAATTTAAAAATACAATGACGATGTCGATGAAAAAGATTCAGAATGAAGCGAATTTATTTGATGGATGGACAGACGAATATGCCCAAGTTTCATCGTGTGGGACAGTAAATTGTTTCTCCAATGACTTGGTTGATTTAAAATGCTAGAGTTATCGTGTCTGTGTGAGCCTCTACTTTTGCAGCAGTTCAAACAGTAGAAGGAAAAAAACTCAATACTACACAAGAATGGAGTATAAAATGAGACAAGGGAGTGTCGAAGTTGAGGGGATGAATGGTAGAACACAAGCACAGCAAAACAGCACAGGTGAGTGAGAGGGTACAGTATGCGCCGAACAGAAAAGAAAAGAAAAAAATAAGGCAGAGTAAAATGGGAACAATTTTTAGAATGAGGCAGAAAAAAGCTAAAATGACAGATATATAAAACAAAAAAGAGAGCGAGAGAGAGCCAAGGTGGAGATATTGCTGAGGCCCCTTGGCTCATTTTGGTGAAAGATGGCTTGTGTCCTCAAAGGGGACATCAGTCTGAATGCTCAGTCCTTAGAGGGCACATTGTGCCGAACGCTCCACAATTACTGGCCATTCCTGGCCTCCCCTGGCAGCGGGGAACTCGTGGCCCAGTGGACGTGCACCCAAGCCCCAATCCGCTGAGAGCACTTGGTATTTCCATTAATAGAGTCTGGAACCAAACAGGCCCCTTTGCCTGAAGCACCATGTCACTGTGCCCACACCCACCCACGCCTCCCACCCACCATATCAGCCGCCGTCTATTCTTTTCCGCTCACACTTTCTTTCACAGTACCTTTTTTCAGTTCAGCATCGGCTTTATTCCTATTCCTCTCATTCTTTCATTCAATGTATCACTCATCACAGCTTTCTTTACAATTCTGGACACTCACTCTGTTCAAACTTCTCTCTTTTCCTTTCTGTTTTTCACCTGTGTCCTTTATTGCGCTTCAGTTTAAATTAGCCCCAGTGGACCTGTTTTGATTTCCTGTTGTTCTGCCTACACAAAGACTCTAAAATGCCTATATTCTGTCTGTCTGAGTGTGTGTGTGTACGCTCTCATTCATGCAACGCAAGACTAGATGTTTGTGTGTATCTATTCAATATAATGGACCCATCTGATGTGAGTTACAGTGGTTGACCCAAAGTAAACAGCAGCACAAAGCAGTCAGACAGTCTTTCTGCCAATTAGGGGCCAGAGAAGCAAAATCTTCCATAACATCAAGAAACCAATCAAAACCTCCCAACAGTGTAGCTCTTCCACTGGGTAATATCATTCAGCCAGGGACAAGACAAGGAGGCTTACCTAATTGCTCTACATCTCTATTTTTTCCACCCATTCAGCTATTCTTAGGGGGACCGTGTATTTGGCTATAACAGAACAGGAAAAGGTTTTAATGATACCGCTTTGATTGTTTCCTCAGCCTTTGTAGAGTATGTGAAATCAATACACAGAAAATCAAAGAGGTGCTTGAGCGGTGCTGGAAATGTCAAACGAGGCACTGTGCTGCACACTGCATCGCTGTTTTGATAGCATTACATATTGGATCCACTGAATTGGGCAATCCATCAATCATGAGACGCGGTATTTTACAGTTATATTTAAAGGCATATTCTATAGGCTTGTATAAACACTTGCATATGTTCTTTCTTTCTAAAGGTAAAGAGAAAAGGAGCCTCTTAGAAACAAAATAAAGGAGTGGAATCTACACCTTGTCTTTTTTCTATGTAAATTCTTACATGAATATGGCATCCAACCCTGTATTTACAATATGAATGCACAGGAGCTGATTGATTATGTTTGTTTTATATATTGAACCCAGGAGGTTACGCAACGGGACGATGGCTACTCACCACGCTGACTTTGAAGGCATACAGAAGGTCGAATGGTAATGCAGCCACCAGGTCGATGATGAACCACGTCGTCAAGTAATGGATGCAGATAAGGCGAGCGTCAAAAATCACCTGGCCCGACTTGCTGACGTAGGTGGTCCGGAAGCTCAGTACAATGTCTGACAGGTGAAAAGAAAAGTGAGATACACAAACAGAGTTGGAGATGAGTGATAATAATTTATAGTATGTATCACCATAAACAAACTAAGCCAGGTTAACTAATTTGTTTGCTAAAGATTTACTTACTGAGCTGCTGCATTAAGATACTTTAGAGTGGTTTTCACACACTGGTTCTAAACTCTCAGTATTTATATCATTACCTGATAAAGGCTACAGACTGAATCTTTTGTTAACAATATGTCATCTAGTTTAACTTTGAGCCCATTAACCACTACTAACTTAGAGCTGTCCATACAAACTGAAACAAGGTATAAAAGCACATTTTATTGACCGTTTCACAAATAAAGTTTGCTTTTGCTCTGTTACCTCTCTCCTAATAAAGATAAACTAAACATCCAATGAGTATTTTTTTAATTTACTTCAACAAAGCTTATATTGTAGCTGTCAGATTTTATCAGTAATGGGAAATCATTTAAAGGTGTAGACTTCAGCTGAGGTTGGCAGAGCTAGAGATTATAGATTTAGTGATTATTATGCCTCTGTTCAGGGGTCGGGCATACCAATATGGCATGGCGGTGGCTTCATGTTTTATTATGCCATCAGCAATCCAGTTTATATTAGAAATTTGCATTATTGCTTTACAGAGGGATGCTGCTTTGCGGCACAAATAAAGGAAGAGGGCATTTCATTCAGCGGGGTTTCAAATGGGGTTTATGGGAAATGTGGTCTTGATTTTGATAAACAAGGCCACTGACAATACCACTGATACAAGATAGAAGCTGCCAATACTCCTGACCATGGGCTAATGATTTCTGTGATTAGACCACAACTTATTTGACAATGACATGTATGATTTAAAATGTTAGACATGGCCCTTTTATTGTATGTCCTCATTGTACTTTGTTATTTTATTGTGTTTTTAATATCTACCTGCCCTGGAGATGGAAATGAGCTGTTTAGCGAAATCTGGCACAAAACATCTTTGCTCTTTGAGTTTAATGAATTTTGTACATGATCCCTCATCAAATAAAGCTATAAATCAACAGGTTCAGCTATCTACCCCCTGCAGCTGTGCGACCAACCTATGATAAACAGTAGCTCTACGACGATGTCACTGGCAGTGGTGCTGCGGGTCATGTCATCATCGCCGATGAAACACACGTTGTAAGGTACCGTCACAGCGACATAAAATGTAGCGAGCAGAATCAGCCAATCCCAGCCGGCCTTGAACGTGCTGAAGTGAAGGAGGATGAACTTGGACTTCTTGGCGTCTGCGACCTTGTACTCTGGCAGAGCAGGAGGGTCCCCGAACACGTTCTGGATGGGAGAGGAAGAACAAACAGGTCAAATGTTGTGTCACAAATCTGTTACACTCCCAGGTCCACTCAGCGGTCCTGTGTTCCAACAAACATGGGAATTTCATACGTTCTGTAAAGAATGTGTCAAATATGAGCTCATAGGAAAAAATGTATATCTATTTAAATGTACCTGTAAGCATCGTAATGGTGATTATTAAATTTATTTACATACTTAATGCGTTTTCACAAGCTTATAGAATGTTTCCTTTGCTCTCTGATATACTGTTAAGTTGATTACCCTTTTATTATCAGCAGTAGCAGCACAGGCTAAGAAAACCTTTATGAAACTTGTCTTTATAAAACTTTATGACCACCTTCATGTGCTTTGTTTACTTTAAGTACAGTGTGAGCCTCACTACTGTGTATTATCAAGCTTTATAAGCCTTTCCCAGCTTATCCTGGGTATTTTATGATGGCAGTAAGACAATGCTCCTAAAATGTAACTGTGCACACTGAGCAAAGCAAGCTCTCTCAAAAGAATCATCAGTAAGATCAGCAAAATGGCTGAAGTTGATATTGCTAATACGCTCCTGAGAAACTGGACCTCCAGATTATGCAAATGAACCATTTGCACATTGAGCCAGGAGTGACAGACAGTTGCTGAGTCGCTTAAGCCCGCCACTCACGCTCATGTCTTGAAGTCTCCAAGTAGGAAGTAGTGCCAAAATGTTTTATTTAATAACTAGGTGCTCTGAAAATATACATGCTGTACATAATAGTGTAAGACTTTGTTATAGCAGCTTTCAGTTTGCAAATGGTATCTTATATTCAACTAAATTCTCAGCACACTGGCTTATCCTTCATGAATGACCACTGAAAAGAACTGCTTTGCCCGTCACTATTGCCTGGTTTGAGCTTTGTAAATTTTTGTTGCATCCAAATAAGCTCCTCCTCTGCCATCCTCTTCACCCTCTCACTGCCTCTACATCATTCAAAAGTTCTCTCAAACTACACACTCTGCAGATAAATGTATTCAAATTTCAGATCAGGCGCGTGAATGCCTCTGCCACTGCAAGCAGCAATGTGGCCACAGAAAAAAGAGGAAAATATTCTGTTCCCTAACTCTCCTAACATACACATTTACTACAAATGGCATATACATACTAAATTTAAATTTCCTGGTAAGCCTTTTGTTGCACTGTGTTGATCTGATATCAAGACTGAATTATCAACTCGTTCCAATCTGTTCCACTCAAATTTTTTTAAAGTGAACATGTGATTCACAGGTCTAGAAGCAGGCTTGTATCAGGCATACAGCTTTTGAAATTACAGCCAATAATATCATCACAGATTTTTCACCCAGAAGCACAACCTGGCATTTTGTGTTGTCTTTAAATGTTTTGTGCTCAGCGCAGTGTCTGCTACCTTGTTGAGTTTAATCTTGCTCTTCTTCTCCCTGCTGTGGAGGTGACCAGAGATGTGGTAGAGGATGGTGCTGCTCCGCAGACGAGCTGAGCTAAACGGAGAGCCTGTTTTCACCCTGCCTCGCCGGCGCTCTGAAAACACACCAACACACACACACACACACACACACACACGTACATACAGTTATTTCACAACCCCCCTACAATCGGCCTACTTTACCCCCTTTGGTTAACTCCTGATGACTAAATCTGTCATTATGCTTGATGAAACACTTAATGTCCTGAAAATGAATATAACAGTAAGAATGTGCCATTTCCAAGCAAATTGCACAATTTCAGAGTGCAGTTTAAAAAAATACCTGGGTATTTATAGTCATTTTGCCTTTGTAAATGTCAAAGAACATTTGTTACCTGCTTTGAAAAATGCTGGGTTGTTTCTATAAGCCAGTCGCTGGTTTAAACCACTGGGTTATTTTTCTGGTGTGTGTGTGTGTGTGTGTGTGTGTAGTGTGTGTAGTGTGTGTGTGTAGTGTGTGTAGTGTGGTTCTGTGTTGGTCCATTTCACTCACCCAGTGATGGGTTAGCTGCTTGGTTATGTTCAGTAACCCTGTGGCTGGGTCAATTCAACCAATTCAAGCCAAACTGTATGGGTGTTTTATGGCAGTTTGGTTTTTGAACAGTCCACCGTTTGTCCCTCAACACAGACAGAGGCAGCTTTGCAAGATGTACAATATATCGTAGCCTATTTGCCCTCTGTATGATGTACGATAAATAATACAAAAACATGGCCAAATGTAGCCTACGATAATTTCAACATTTCACAGATATAATGCATAAACTAATTTTATTTCCTGACTGCTGATGCAGGACCGAGTTTATGTGTGTGTGTGTGTGTGTGTGTGTGTGTCCACTAGTTTACAACAGACAAACCAGGATGACACCCCAACACCTCCCCCCAAAAAAGCAGCACCTGGATGGCTCATTTACACAAGGCATGCATACTCAAGCATATGAGACACACAAGAGACTTAATAAAGCAAGGAGAGAACGTGGTACATAAATGAATGAAGAAAGCAAAGTTTTCTTCATGAATATCCACACAGTGAGACAACAGAAAACAACACGGTCAACACAGAGACTGAAAGTAGAGAGGAAAGTGAAGAAGAAAGAAACTTGGGGAGACATCTACTTTGGCAGAGGCGAAACTAAATTAAGACAGGAGAGCCTAGAGGCAGAGACTGAGCCTCCCTCGCTGGTCAAATCAGCATTATATTATCCATGAGTTACAGAAAAGAGATAAGTCTTAAGCTTGGCTTTAAAGGTATCAAGAGAGTTTGCCTACCCAATTTCTGCAGCGAGACGATTACAGAGGAAGGGAAAGTGATAGGAGAAGGCTCAGTGGCCAGCTGTGGGGGCGGATGGACTCTTATATGTCAATAAATGGACCTTAAAATCTGCCCTGGCATGGATTCAGAGCCAATGAAGGGAAGCCAGGACAGGTGTGACTGGGTCAAGCTCCCTGGTTCTGGTCAGGACTCTGGCAGCAGCAGTTTGAACCAGCTGAAGACTTTTGGTAGCAGAGGCTGGCAGAGCGGAGTATTAGCACGTTGCAGTAATTGAGGCGAGGCGTGACAAATGAATAGAGAATGGTTTCTGCATCAGTGTGGCATGGGCCTAATTGTAGCGACACTACAGAGGTGATAAAAGGCAGGTTTGGTTGTGTTTTTAAGATGAATGTCTACTGGTTAACAGTGTCTGCTAAAACACCAGCCCCAGCAAAACAGAGCACTTTTAGGTTTTGATAAGTCACTATTGGGTAGGTGGTTCAATATCAGGTACATTGCTGCTAGCTCTGTGTGTGTAGGTTTGTGTGTGTGTGTGTGTGTTTCTTCCAAGTCCAGTAGATTAAGAAGATAGCGCAGAAGTGATGTGCTCAGATTGAGGATCTAGGTAATGGGAGAAGGCACTTTATTGCTGCTGGGTTTGAGGCCCCATTCTCACTGTTGCGAACCCACAGGATTGGCTCTGGGGGAATAACAGCAGTAACAGGACTGGAGAATAGAAGTGATAACTGCTTTTGAGTGTCCTTTGAAAGTGGGTGCGTGCGTTCTACGGGGTGTGTGCATGTCCGTGCATGTGTGTGTGTGTGCGTGCATGCGTACGGACCCCAGATGAGGCAAACAGACAGGGCCCATCCATAACTCGGCGCAGCCTTGGGGGACGCGACACGGCAGGAGCACAGAGACAGAGACGCGCTTATTTTTAGATCTAATGAATTTCCCTTCGCTTTTATAGCCATGGTGGGAGGTCGGGGAGTGGAGGGTGTGTGTGTGTGTGTGTGTGTGTGTGGGGGGGGGGGGGGGGGGGGGGGGGGGGGATGTAGGTAGGGGAGGAGTGGGGTGGAGGTGGGGTGGGTATGAGGGATAGGTGGGGAAGGGGTAGTTAGGGCAGATTAGGAAGGTGGGAAGGAGAGATAAAAGCACCTGGGATGGATGGAGGGGGGAATTGGCAAGATAGCTGAGAAAGGTGGAGTAAAGAACAGACAAGTAAGGAAATGTGTCAGATAGCAAGATGTGGCAGGACTGACAAAGGAGAGGAGAGGAGAGGAGAGGAGACAGGGGCTATTGACAACAGAGGCTGGGTTTCCCTCTTGTGCTCACGCTGTCCAATCAGTGTGGAGTACATGCCGAGACAAAGCTAACTGGGTTATGTCTGACGTGAGTGTCTCTGTGCCTGTCCGTCCTTGAAAGGCTTCCCCTGCATGGAGTGAAACGCCCCATTGTACCACGACTGCACAGACTCACGCATACCCACAAACACACAGCAACGCACCTTCTGAGAACAGCATCAATATGCAAATGTTTGGGAGAATTACCATGGCTGCGTTCCCATTTAAGAGAGCTTGTCAGACCCAAACCCATTATGGCGAGGCGTTCATCTCTGTCTAAAAGCATGCTGCATCAGCCTTTCCTTTTCAATCGAAAGTGCTTCATTATGTGGGCAAAAATAACTACGCTTTCTGTTTCCTGTTCGCCGTTATTTACAATAATGAGAGCAATTAGGCAAATCCAGGAGGAGCAGACGTGAGATGAGAACAGCCAGAGTTCTGCCTTCACACACACACATACACACACACTGACCTTCCCTTGTTCTTTCTGCTTTGCCTTTGGCTTTAGCTCAGGTGATGTCCTTAAGGAAAGCCTTTGGGGCAATTGATTTTGTGAGCAAAATGCGCTGCTTTGTTTTTCCTTCAGTTGTTCTCTGTATTTACAGTAATTAATATAATTAAAATCCTGAGGGGGGAGGCAAACGCTAGGTGAAGTTCTAACAAAGACTAGGGAGGAGAGGCTGATGATTCCTCAATCCCCCTCACACTCTCTCCACCCCGTTAATAAACCACAGTCAAAACACCACTAATGTTGGGCTGTGACCCCATCTGTAACCCCTGGAATCATCATGTTATTATGTGAGGATTCATAATGAGATTAGAAAAATCAAGTAACTGTAATCATGAATATAAATATGAATTATAAACAAACCAACTGGGTACCTACTGAGCACTAATACCAGACACCCACAGTGAGCTCCTGACTAGTTGTTTGAATAGGGATGGATCTAAGTGTGCAGTAAGACACTTTGTTCTCATCTTATTGCCCCTTTGGCTGAATTAAAGAAGTTGCAACCAACTTAAACTCTTCGACTCAAATTCCCCTTAAATTTTCCCTATTGTGCAAAAATGACACCCATTCTGTATATAATATATTGAATAAACTGTTCAAATTCAACATGCCATTGTTTTGTGACTGCAGCATTACATCAAATCAGAAATATCTAGATGCCTTATGCACCATCTTATACACATTTCCCTGTAATTCAACAGGACATGTTTGGTATGTTTGAAACCTTGGGATCTTACCAAGAATTTAAAATAAGGTTCTGTGGGTTTGAACAAAGGTATAGGTCCTGTAGGGTTGTAGACTTAAAAAGTGACACTGGGTTTGTTTTGATATGTATGTTGACTGTTTTATCTATAAAAAGCAAGCGCCATGCTATAAGATATGTGGGTTTGACTTGTTAGACCTGGCCTCCACACCACCAAAGTCAATATACCTCACCATTTCCCTCATTTAGTGCGAAATCTTTCCTTCTCACTCTCCTCCTCCTCGATCGGTTAGAGGGAAAATGGGCTGTAAACCACAAGTAATCCATCTGATAACAGCAACAACAACACACACGTGCACATGCACACACACTGACCTTCTCTCTTGTCATCATGGATGGCTTTGGCTTTAGTGTCGGTGATGTCTTTAAAGGAGGCCAGAAAGAGCACCACGTCTCCCTTTTCGTTCTTAATGGGCACGATGTCCAGCAGGCACCAGAACAGCACCGCTGCAAGGAAATACATACGTTAGCATGCACGTTCACACACACATGAAAAGTTTTTACACACATCACATAAATGTTCTGTTTCTTAGATTTAGATGACTGTAATTTTACTCAGAACAGATTTACAATGTATGTGTGTGTGTGTGTGTGTGTGTGTGTGTGTGTATTGAGTGGGGAAAAAAACAGAGTAAAAGGTTATGCAAGGTGTTCATGCAGGTGTACGTTTTATGTGTACATATTGATGTTTGTATGCGTATGTTATTGTGTCTGTGTGTGTGTGTGTGTGTGTGTGTGTGTGTGTGTGTGTGTGTGTGTGTGTGCGTGCGTGCGTGTGTGTGTGTGTGTGTGTGCGTGTGCATGCATAAAATAAGTAGATTTTCAGAAGCTCAGCAGGTCAATACCTGTGTGTGTGTATGTGTCCCTGCATCAGTGTTTGTGTCTTTCTCTTTGTTATTTTATCAGCTGGATAAGTTCATGATGTAGCAGCCTATGCTGCAGTCACTGTTTTTTTTTTTTTTTTTGTTAAAAAATGGACCTGGAACAGCACTATCACTTACCACCTGAACCATTTATTTTGCCTTATTGTTATTGTCCATATATTGTACCCAAGAAATAACCTAATCTTTTCTCTCTTTCTGGACACATGCAGTACTCCCTTACTTTTTATACTCCAACTTATCCAAATAACTGAGAAAATGTGAGAAAATATGCCAACACAACCTGGCAAATTATCCCTGCACCTCCTCTGATCAGACTCATTACAATCCAGAGAACACTTCCAGCATTTTATATGTAATAATAATTTATTAGCATACTATTTTGCTGCTAGTCTGCCACTTTTGCACATACTGTACATTACAGGACTTTGTAAGTGAATTACTGGTACTTATCGAATTCATTAACTGCCTTAACTGTAGGTTACTTCAGCCATGATACCAAAAAGCAGTTTTCCGACTTAACCCCAGTGCAATCGATCCATCCACATATTTTCTGTATGAATTGGCAAGGTTCCCTTCACCCCAACACAACTAGGTGGATATTCATTTGTCATAAATGTACATTTGAAAAACAAAACAGCAACAAATCTTCCCAAAAACAGTGACATAGATGTCCACCATGATCCAAAGTCCATGGTGGCAAAGGACAGTGGCAAACAAATACAAACTAGCGGTGGATAGATACAGTTTTTCGTGTGTATATTTGGCTGGTTTGAGCTCCACAGACTAATTCCTATCCAGTCCTGTCATATTGGGGTGAAGGGAGACAGATGAAATCATGGCACAGTGGAAACCTCACCAAATCACACAGGAACTATCTGGATGGATAGATTTCACTATAGTGAATGTGGGAAAATATTTCTTTTGTATTTTGGATGAACTGTTCCTTTAACTGTTAACTGCTCATATTACCTAGTGCTTTTCTTTAAAGGCCTCACCCAGCATTTCCTCTGTGTCTCTAGTTGTTTTGTGACATGCAAACTTCGTCAGCATCAAGCTTTCTAATGTGCAAGCTGAATTCAGGCCTTCATTCTTGTATTTGACTTAGCAAAGTGTGTTTAAACAAGCTTGAGCAGAAGCGAATGGCTGATGAAGAGGGAATTCCCATGGAGTTCCCTCCCGTCACTCCCACTCACTAAATCGTCTTTGCCTGGTGATGACTCAATCACAGTGTGTGTGTGTATATGTGTGTGTGTGCCTGTAAGACAGGGCAGCAACATCAAACACACAGTGAGCGAATGACTGCTCCTAATTGCGCACATGCAGCTTTCTCTTTTCTGGGCAGACAGATGGAGGATGAACCGAGTCAATCAGCTACGTCTATTTTGAGGACTCTGTTGTGACAGACCGAGAGGAAGGGATGAGACAGCATGAAGAGACAATGAGAGAGAGAGAGAGTGAGAGATGAGAGAGAGATGAGAGAGAAAGGGTGAGAGAGGCATGGCAGACAGTCAGAGAAACAACACTATCTCGAAATAGCGAGTGGGTGAAAAGGGAAGGGATGTTAAGGAAAAGGTGTGGCAGGCAAAGAGGGACAGAGGCAAAAAGCAAAACACAATAGGCAGCAGGGAATAAGAAAAGAAGGGAAATGGGGAGAGCAGGGAAAGGGAAGAATGAAAAAGATTAGAAAAAGAGAGACAGGAGGAGAATGATGCCCAGGTTTTAGCCAGGCTGTGTCTACACTGATTTTATGAACTGGGCTGAGCCAGCTAGCCATGTTTCATAAGCTGCTGGTCAGACTGTCCTAAAGCTATTGTAGCTGCAAGCTGTGACAGCGAGGATGAACAGCATTGAATTCTATTTAAAAAGTTTCCTATTTCCATTGGAAGAAAAAAGCCTTTCTTTTTCAGTAATTACCCATTCAAAGCTCTTGTCAAATCTGCATTACAAAACAAGCAGCTGGGAGACAAAAATACAGGAAAGGAAATATCTGACACAACCTGCACCCTGTCTGTGCAAAATTATATCCAGAAAAATACACCACAAGCTACCCTGGCGCTTGTTTAGTTTGTGCACAGACTAGAAAGGAGGGCAATCCTAACATCAGGTGAATCACATCATCTTTTAACAGTGATTTGTCATGGAGCAACAGCTGAGAATCTCACCGACAAATAGATGTAACTCTTAATTCACAGTAAAAACAAATCTGCACTTCAGTCTTATAATATTGATGGCACCCTGCAGTAAAACAAATACAGTGACTTTTCTTCTATTTATTTATTCATTTTTCCCCCCAAATATCTGAGAATCTGGTTAATTATAGAGTGAAGTTTGCCACAATCATGTATTGAACAGCATCAGTAAGCCATTAAAGAAGTCCATTAATGCCCATGTTGTGGTCTTCTGAAAATGTGGGCATGAGCAAAAGTGAAACATGCTAATTATTTTCAAATCCATTTTGTGCACTGCCAAGCTGGCTAATCAGTGCTGACACAAACCAGTGCATGCCACACCATGGCTACACTGGACTCTGTGTAGTTTAAGAAGACAATATTAGAGCATTACTGAGCTGACTGCAATGCAAGTTTAATGTGTCTCCGTGTTAAATAATAATTGGAGGATGTTTCTGACTGATGGCTTTGTTTAATTGCCTTTTAATGAGGGCGGGCCACTAAAAAGACCTATCTATCTATCCCTCCGTCTGTCTCCATCCATCATGGCTCCATCTATGTCCTCTTAAATGGGGTCTCTTCAGAAATAGCCACAGAGAAACTGTCATCTATTTAAAGAAATACACAGGCAAAGTACCACAGTAATCATTCTAAAAAACTCTGGCCAGGCTCGCTGTAATGGCTTTCTGTACTTGTCTACTTTTCTTGTCCCAAAACCTTCATTGCTGACTGGTTAAATGACAGAACATAATTTCTTCTTTGTCTAGATATCGTGACGAGGCACTTTAATGCTGAGGGGAAGGAAAGGGAAGGAAAGGAAAGGAAAGGAAAAGAAAGGAGAACAGAGTAGCACAGAGTAGATCAATGGAAGCAAAATGAACAGAACTTCGACTGAGAAAATGATGACCACTGAGACCGACTGAGGCAGCAACTGGGACTCAATAAACATTAAACATTTTGAACCTTGCTGACTTTTCCGAAGCTCACCCGTCTTCTTATAGAACATGATCTCATCCTTGAACTCCTTGCGCTCCTCCAGGGCATCGTTGATGCTGAGGATGATGCCATCGCTGGTCTCCGGCCCGTACAGGAACTTGCAGGCGCAGCTCTTCTGCATGACCTCGGCCCGCGAGAAGCCTGTGAGCTCACAGAAGCCATCGGAGCAGTAGACGATGGGGAAGCCCTGGGACACCTGAGCATTGGCCAGGATGAAGTTGCTGTCTGCAGGAGGGAGAGGAGACAATGTGAGAAAGTAAAAGACACAAATCAAAGGCAGTGAGGCAAGCTGACAAAATCATTTAAGGAGGAAAGGAATTAACACACAAAATGAGGAGCAGGCAGTGATTACTTTGTACTCTACGGCAAGGATTTTCAAACATTTTCATGTCATCGATTCCTGGATAGGAAAACATTAGGACACAGAGACCCACATTTAACAAGATTTTGTGCCAGGACCCATATGGGAATATTTTTGTTGTGATTGATTCTGTATTTAATTACATGGCGAGTCATCCTCTACAGAGTGCAACATGTGATGAGAACAGTTTGATTTCCAGTGAAGGGATTTTTAATTATTTATCATTTTGCTGGCGATGCCCTAGAACTACTTCAGCATGAGCCGCTGCAAAGCATGATACAAATGCAGTAGGTCACCATTACCATTGGAGGTTGTCGTTCATTTATTCATTCACTCCTTCATTCCTTCTCAATGCCCACTTATACCTCATCAGGCTCATAGGGCAGCTTAGCACCTTTTTGCTGTGAGGTGACAGTGGTAACCATTGAGCTACAGTGCAATCCTCATGGCAAGTTATGTTTTCTAAACCTTGATTTATGCATAGGGTGACCATATTTTTAAACCCCCAATCCAGGACCCCTACGTATACCGCCTGACAGACGAAAAAATATTTTGTCTCCCAAAAACTCTAGTAAACAGAAAACAAGGATTGCACTGGTGTAATATTACATTTGTATTGATTGTCAGATACCTTTCAAAATAAAATACCAGGTATTTGTCAGCCTCACAAGTGCACATTCTCTGCCACCAATTTTACTTATTTTATTAAGTGTTATAACCCTGGCATCATTACATTCAGCAGATAACAATGACCATTTTTGATGTATAACATGTCTATGTTTGTTTAAAAATGTGGCAACAAAGACGCTCATCAAGTGCTTGTAAAGCAGGATGTTTCTGTGGGGATCTGCCAGCAAAATCTGTGTTGAACACGATATTGCTGGTTTCCAAGGTTCATAGTGTCAAAAGTAGAGGGCGGACTGCAACGCTGAACATTTTTGGTGTAAAATGTGTTTGGTTCAAAGTGAATAGCAAAAAATAAGACAGTTTGGCAGTAAATGTTAAAAACCGTGACACGTTAATGATTAGAGATATTTGCTGCGACTTGGGATATCTGGTCACCGTATTTATGCAGTGAATGTTGACTGAGTGTGCACGCTCTGTTTCAGCTGCCCGGTATAACTGCAGTCCTGTACTTTTGGCCACTGAGCAGCTTTGTATAAAATGCCTTGCATAAGGGCACCTCACCAGTACTTTTTCAAGGGAGAGACTTTCACCGAGCTCATCCAGAAAGGTGGAGGTTGTTCATATCATCAACCCACTCCTGTAACCCCTGGGATACTGACATCCGGTAATAAATAATAAGAATGGGGGGAAAAATCAGCTGCTCTAAGAGTGCATCTCTGGGTGCTGTGTTGAATAAATGCTTGTTTGCCATCGACTGACTTCCAGGGGAAGGTTACCAAAACTAATGGCATCTTCAGCTCAGGCTTGAAGAAGGCCCGTGTGGGCGACAAGATGGAGGTCATTTGCCTCAATTGATGGCTGTTATATCTACTATTAAATGCACCATGGTATGCTTTTTTTTTTTTTGAAAAACATTACTCACTACCTGTATCAAAGAAAGTGAATTCATATTGCCTCCAGTGTGAGAGCTACAGTAAGGAGAGGTTATGTCATGTGTTAAGGAGAAAGTTTGGTGAAGGAGAAAGTGGAAAAAGGGGAAGGATCGGGGGAGGATCAGTGTGGAACAGGCTGGAGTAAGAAAGTGATGACAACGAGAAAAGAAACCCATACTGTAAGTGCTGAGGTCCATCATAATTAATTTGCCTATTTGTGTCTACCTTTGAATGAGTACCCTATTGAAATGGACCAGCTGTTTACACCTGGAGCCATCTATTAAAACATGCAAGCACACACAACCATGTACACACACACACACACACACACACACACACACACACACACACACACACACACACAGAGTGCCAGCTTACAGAGGGGGAGGATGGTGCTGAGCTGTGCTGATAGAAAGCTAATGTTTACAGTACAATACACAGTAGGCCTGTATCCTTTGGCTTGGTAGAATCTATATGGTCTGTTTGTGTGTGTGTGTGTGTGTGTGTGTGTGTGTGTGTGTGTGTGTGTGTGTGTGTGTGTGTGTTCAGAGTCTGCTGTAATTTGATAAGAAGTCAAACCTGCTGCTGAAAAGCTGAGTTAGGTAACATTCTACAAATCTCCACCCACACACATGCAAAAACACACAAAACCACCCTCAACTACATGCTATCACACAAACGCAAAGTGAGATAAAGTATAATCATTGCTTGAGACATCCCACAAAATAACTTGTTGCAATTACATTTCATTACAAAAATCAATTTTCTGCATCAATAATTCCTTTATCCACCAGCCCCTGATGTGTAATTGTTTTATGTTGTATGTCAGGCTTCGTCAAAGGAAACCACCGTACATTTGAACTGGGAATACAACAGCTCAGAAGAAAACCCTTGTATGTGTCCCTCAAGAGGAATTAGCGACACGCTGCTATTCATAATCCCATTCACCGGCCCACAATCGCATCGCTGTGCTCAATGCTGCTCACAGCAAATCGAGATTTGAGTCTGAGGCAGGGATGCACGACTTTGAGCAGCTTGATAGGATATAGAGGTAGAGATAACCTAGGATGATGTGATGATGAGGCGGTTAACGCTGGTTAGGGATTCCCATGTGGGAAAAGCTGCTGAAAGCCATACTGCAGTGTTGGTGACACTCTTGTCATTTCCAGAGTCACCATAAACGAATGAAACAGAGTGACAGTGAGCTGCATTTGCTCATGAAGGAGGAAAAAAAGGAAAATGTCTTGAGGAATGTCTTGTCAGCAGTTATAGTCTGCGTAACCCAGACAGCGGGTCGTAGCATTGGGACCGGCTGTCAGACGCAGGGCCCCTCCAGGCTCAGGGGTAAGCAGAGACTGAGCAACAGGGCTGCTCGCCTCCCAGGGGCCCAAAGCGGGGGCCTGCAGCCTGTCTGGTGGCAGCTTCCAGAGCGGGAGAAGATAGTGCTGAGCAGGGCTGACAGAAAATATTTACAGTATAATACACAATGTATTTGACAGAGGATTACATCAGATGGGTAGAATCATTATACATTATGACTGAGAGTGTGTGTGCACGTGTGTGTGGTTGTGTGTGTGGTGAGGGGAGACGAGGAAAAGGGATGTTGGGTAATTTATGTCCTGCTTGTTGATGCAGCTTGGACTGCTTATGAAATTTCAGCACACTGTGCGTGGACACACACAGATACTCCCTCACACACAAACGCACACACTCACACACACACACACAAGAAAAATACATAGTCCCCATCTGGAATTCCTTGCTGTGTAATAGGAAAGTTTGGATTCAAGCACAAGACTGATTTGGAGCCAGAGAGGTTGCAGATAGGTTTGAATAATCATGAAGCGAGGTGAGGAGGAGGTAAAAGAAGGCTATAGCTGAGCTCCCTTCCTTTCATCACTTACCACTGCAACTTTTACCAACTTACTGTCTCCCTCACTGTTTCTCTGCCTCTATATATTGATAATAATCCCATCTCACCCCTTTTTTCACTCCCTCCTCTCATTTTTGAGCAAGCAGGAAGGGTGTGTCTCTATTTTGTTTATTTTCCATGTAATATCTCAAATTCTGCGGATTTTGATAAAACTGAGGCATCTCACTGCAGACTTGAGAAGTGGACAGGGTTATATTGGTCAGCCATGTTTCCAGAAGTAAAAATCCCATTCATTTTCCCAAATGCAATCTTAGATAACAACCTCATCAAGTATTTCCAATCCTTTGATTGGGTAAGAAACTAGCTTTGAGTCAACTTTATGTGCACATTTTTTAAAAAATAAATTCAACACCTATTGTGTTCCTGTAGTGTGTATTTTGGTCCTGACTGCAGCAACTTATCTGTAATACAATTTGCCATAATGTTGAATATTCCTGAATATATTTGACAACCTTAGCTGGCGTCATCACCATATTAATGTCGCTGAGTGAATTTTGTGCCATTTGACAAATCGAGCCGAGAGAAAAACATGATTCCTGCAGAAACAGTTGAAATATTTAGAGGCGGCGGTCATAAATGAATGTGTTCATTTGTTCAGGAGACTCCTGTGAATCTGGAAAAACGACAGATGATTCATTTGTTACTGACTGGCAAAGGAGGGGATTTCCCTTATTGTCACATCCATTGTTCCCGTCCTCCTTCCTACCCTCCCTCCTTTCTTCTGCTCAGCTTTCCCTCCCTCTCTCTATCTATTTCTCCATTCCTCTCGCTCCGACCATAATCCTCACTTACCTCCTACCTTCCTTCGCTGCCCCACTCCCTCCCTCTTTCGCTCTAATCATCACACTCTTGCTCTCTTTCCATCTTTCCTTATCTCTCTTAACCTTCACTCCACCCCCTATCCTTCCTCCTCCCTCTCTTCCCTCCCAACTGTTCTTTATATCCCTCCTACCATTTTGGATCTCTCTGTCTAATTACTCTTCATGTCCTCTCAACCACTGGAATCCTTCCAGTCCTTCCCCAATATTTTCCCTGATTTATTTATTTGCCTCACTTTTTTGCAAACTTCATACCCCATAACCTCTAGGAGAGCGCCATCTATCTGTCTTTCTCTCTTTTCTTCCTCTGCACACTGATCCTTTAGTAAAGGAAACAAAAGGACGTTCTCGATTTGTTTTTTCCTCCTCTGAATCTTTTCCATCTTCCTCTCACTCTTTCTCTACTACCTCTTATCGCTCTTCGCTGCTTCCATCAACTCTTCTTTTGTTTCTCTTTCTTCCCGCTGTCAGCCCTGTCCTGTTCTCTCCCTCTCAAGCTCCCGCACCCTTCTTTACCCTCCCTCCTTTCTTTATCTCTGTCTTTCCTCTGAATTTCTTCTGGCTAATTGCTCCTGTGTAGAAGCCCATAGATCATCTCCCCTCGTGCTCACTACTGCCTGACAGCTGCTGGAGAAACCCCACAGGGATAGAGGGAAGAGAGGGAGCTGGAGGGAGGGGGGAAGAGGGCAAGGAGAGAGGGGAAAAAGAGATGGAGAGGAAGATGAAGAGAGACAGACAGTTAGAGAGAGAGAGAGACAGAGAGAGAGAGAGAGAGATCGTGAGAGAGCCTTCTTATGTAATCAAAGTCAACTGTGCACCGCGTAATTGTTGCTGAGAGAACGATTTGTCAAGCATCAGTCAAGAGTGAGCTATTAATAAATGAGACTTTCGAGTGTAATCATACATCATCAACTTATTTTTTTCCATGCTACTTGAATTCCCGTCGAGTTTTAATGCAAAGAGCGCGTTCTCCTGTATTTTCTCAGCAGGTCGTCGCTATAATAACTAGGTGGGTCAGAGGGAAATGTGTGGCAGCACGAAATGCAACATCAGGTACGCTCCCTCACTAAGCAAATGAGATATGGAGGAGGGAGGACGGTGGGGGGCTGAGGAGGATGTGTGGGTGGAGGGGGTATCTCATCAACACGGTGTTTTGTCCCAGATTTGGGGTGTTATAACACACACAAATGAAAACACACTCATAAACACTCCATGTAGAGTTTCAACCCCCCTCTCCTTGAAAACACCCTCACCACTACCAACTACAACCCTTGAGCTATTTAGGGAACAGTTGACGTGATGGGTGAGCGAGCTCGGGGAAGCCAAGGAGAGAGAGAGAGAGGGGGGAGAAACTGACAGGGAAACACAGTGGGGAGAGTGAGAGATGAATGGAGAGGCAGGTGGAGAAATCGAGACATGAAGAGATGCAGGGACAGGTAAAGAGGAAGAGAAGGTGAGAAAATGTATCGAGACAGACAGATGAGGGTTGGCGGAGGAGAGTGGGGAGTGAGAAAGAGAGTGACAGCGTGACTCGAAGAAAAGGTAGAGAAAGTTGAAACTCAGCAAGACAGAGCTGTGAAAGGTGGCGTGATGAAGGACGGAGATGGGGATGAGGATGGAGCGTGGTGAAAATGGGCGGGGCAGTGAGGAGGTGGATGGAAAGGAGCTTTACCTCCTCACCTTTCTGTGGGAATTCATACCAACCACCACATAAGCATAGGATCTACTAAACAAAGTCACTCCAGGGCAGCCAAGGTTACAACTTTAAAGTTTGTCTTAGCAAATGGACACAGCATCTTCTTAGTCAGCTCTTGGGATTTTGAGATTAATGTTACACAGTCAGTTCACTCAAATATTCATGGTATTGGGAGGTGTAAAAACTGCAAATCAAGTATATATTAACTGTATTTTTTGGTGGAATTGAAAAAAAAAAGTGCACACACCACCCAGGATATATGCAGACACACACCCACATCCATGAAAACCAAAACATGACCACAAATAACATAGCAGAGAGTGACATTAAGTTGTAATCCAGTTACACCGAATAACTGGAGAGAGAAAATCATTAGACAAATCCACAGCCTTAATCACTTGTGTGGCTCTTTATCATACATTCCCCGAGGCCCTCAGCAACAGAAACATTACACCAGTCATTAGCCTACATTCCTGCAATTTGTGAGCTCACCTCCCTCCCTTCCCATTCACTTTCCTTCCCGGTCAATATCACTTCCACCCTCCATTTGTCCATTTCCCTCCCTGCTTTCTCTAAAGTTCGTTCATAGCCAACCCCCTCCCACCCTCCACCTGCCAATGCCGATCCCTCTTCCCCATTTGTACAATTAATTGAGTCTAAAAATGTCCAACTTGGCCTAGACTTGTGCTGGTGAAACCCCGTTTGTCGATCGTTTTGGACAGTCCATTAGAGAGTGTGATTAGGAGAGGAATCTCACTAATTAGGCTCGTTAACGAGGCAGAACGTCCGCTGCAGCGGGGATGTGGACGGGCATGGAGACGGGGACGCTCTCATCAGGAAGTCCCTGAAGTTTGCAGGAACAGACGAGGGACTCACCCTGTATAAGTGCACAGTGATAATCAAGCGCAGTGACCTTAGAGGGAGGACAGCGATGGCGTGCAGAGTCCACAGTTTTGATGGTGACTGTCTCCCTTTAACTAAACGCTCTTTCAACCGATGCCAACTTTGCAGAGCGGCCTTGTTAAAGCCAGTGGACGCTCGGTTGCTATTAATTCAAAAACGCTCATTTCCATTCTCAACACTCAGCTGTACACCGTGTCTACATCAAATTACAGTTAGTGAGTATGAGGTTCAGTATCTTGCTAAAGGATACATCAACAAGATATTACATGCTGTAATGAGTACACCTAATGAAAATCCAAAACATGGTCTCATGAAGAAGCTATTTTTTCTATTTACAATATGGATAATATTTCACGAAAAGAGAATCAGTTACATTTGACATGACTTGTATGCCAAGTTGCAGCACAACACCATCCTTTTTGTTTATTTTTGTCCTCAAATAAGACATTCCCAATATTAAGTGGGCTTTGGAGAAAATGGAGCAGCAACACCAGACTGCTGCCAGTGAGTGAGAGCCACCCTGCGCACCCTGCAGCACTACAGTCAATGATGATTGATGACTCCCTCATAGTCTCATAACTGTGCTCATTACTTCTTTCGCCGTCATTCTCTGGCAGAGGGCAACACCGGACCTGCCTTTTCACAGGTAAGCATAATGAGATAGGAAGATGGACATCCCGCTAAAGCTCTGTTAACAGAAATTAATCAAACGTTGCAGTTTGGAGCACTGGATGACATAATCCAGGTGATTTCAGACAAATAATCTGAGTTACCTGTGTCTTAATGATGCTCATTTGAAAATGCCTGTGTGTCAGCAGTTAGTCTGTGGGTCTCAGACTCAGTAATTAGCTCCCTAGGTTTTCCTGGAGGTCAGAAGGTTGTCACTGAGATGGAGCCACAGGGCTAGAGCATCAGTGCTTCGTCTCCTCATTGAGACGCCTGGATATGCCAGTGACAGCTCCCTCTGTTGTGTGTGTGATGCCCAGGTGAGTTTTTAAGCATTCATTTGGCAGCAAGTGGTAATCATGACTTGGGATCCCCCAGCCGCATTTCAACAGCTTAATTAGAGGTGCTGTATTTAAGGGAAGTTAATCAGTGCAGGGGAAACCTCCGCTTTACTCCCCTTATGTTCAAAGAATGGGGTAGCAGAGCATATGGGCATGTGCACTCACACACACACACATGCACAAACCCACACACACATATATATATACACACACACACAAAAAGCTCTGTGGCACAAAGTAGCAGAGTGTTGAGAGTAATGCACCCTCTCCTCTTTCTCTTCCTCTATCTCTCTTCCACCTGTCTCGCTTTATCTCTCTCTTTTAAACACACACACACACACACACACACACACACACACACACACATACGGGCTTTCTCTGTCTTTTCATACACACACACACATATACACACTTAAGACATTACCACCGTCACCCTGTACCAACTCCACATACAGCTGTTCCAGGCCTTGGCATCAGTGACTGTGACAGTAATTACCTGCCTAGTGGAGGTGGTGGTACTAGTGTGTGCTGAGAGTGAGAAAATAGCAGTCTCAAACAATGGTGGAGAACGGGAGCACACGGCACACTCCGGGAGACTTTGCATGGCCCTCTGTTGCGACTCCACAGCCAAAAAAAATCTGCTTAATTTGGCAGTAGGACAGACCGGCATTGTCTCCATCTCCCCAATGAATGCTGTCATATGTTGACAGAGAGTTAAGTCAGCAAGTATTTGGCACTGGTGGAGAGATTACAATAATGACTACACTTTATAGGTATGACATTAACAATTCACTGTCCGGCGCAGGTGCCAAACATAGAGGAAATTCCAAATTAGTCTTACAAAATGATTCATCACTTAAAATAAGACAAATTATTGTCTTTTGTAACGGGTAGCAAGTGGATGATAAAAAACACACTGAATAATGAATCTCAGGAGATGTTTTATAGTCGATATATCATTGTCAAAATGTAGTCGTTAAACAAGTGTACTGTGGCAAAGTGATAATACACAATTTTAATGAGAGAAACATCTCCAAATCCAGCTCCAGTGATGGACAGATGATAAGCCTTAGCCTCCTGTATGTTGCATTGGAGCAGTGATGACAGAGGGTGTCACCGCACTCCCACTCAGCCATCACAGTGCCGTCCTACACCACTGCAGACAGATTCTGTTATTTTGGTTAGGATACAGGCAAACAGGGACACAATGAACTCAGCACCGTGATCAGGATGTGTCAGTCAATCTTTCTACACAGCAGACATGGGAAGGCATCAACATTGTTGGTCCCAATTTGACGTTACCCTTTAAAAAAAAATCAAGCAGGCTATCATTTCATTTGGTTTGAAATGACCAGCAACTTGGCTAAAGAAGATTCCCTGCTCCTCATCCTTGAAATGAGACAAATATGAATCACAAAGCCTTTGGTGTTTAAAAAGATCACTTTGGCTTGTAATTTTATGTTTCAAGCATTTAATTCAGACCCTTATCCAGAGCAACTTATGCAAGGGAAGCAAGCAGGGTTTCAGTGACACTTTGACAGGCCATACAGCAGCTTCTGGGATTGAACCTGAGCCCTACCAGTGATCAGAGTGTCTCTATACCCACTAGGCCAGCCCTGGGTGACCACATAAAAAGCAATACATTTTAATAAGTCTGGCTCTCAGAGTGGAAGACTGAAGTTTCTCCCCTGAGTGTGAAGGGGTTGAAAAAGTTTAAGAATCCATTTAAAAGACAGTTTCTCTGAGTGCATGCAACATCAATTTGAGTCCTCCTCTAAATTCTTTTCTATCCATTCTGATTATCATCTGTTTGCAGGTCTAACCCGTCTGCCTGGACTTTGGATGACGTCAAAGGGGATCATCTAGCAGTGATCCCAGGCCTTCCTTTCTATTTGCTCCTGGCCAGGCCATCAGACCCAATTTGTCCCGTCAGGCTCCACTGCCTTCAGTCTGGCCCATCTTGCGGCTCAAACCCACTGTTAATTTCCTCTACCTTGCAGCTCAAGGACAGTGGTTCATTCAGCATGGCTTGGCAAAACATTTGGTTGTGGTACAGTACCAGTCTAATTCCCCTGTGAGACTATTAAAAATAGAGTTTCAGTCCAAGCAGCTGAATTCCTGCTGTCATAGCTTACCTGAATAAGCAGAATTGCTCAGCCTGCAGAATATTTGTTTACGGGGGCTGAAATTAAGATGCATCTCTATTGATAGTATGACACTGAGTCATTTTGTAAGCGGCACAGTCACACTAGAGCATATGCAAATTGCCAGGGGTGCCGACAGGGTTCCTCCGTACAGGTATTCCAATGAGGTCTAAGATAAGGAGGGTTATGTCAAAACTCTCTTTGAAACAAAAGACAATCGGAATTATGAATAGACCAGACATGTTTTAAAGTAGGCTTCAAGAGGCTTCAAGAATGTTGTTTGTGCATGTTTTGGCAATTCATATGATATCCCAGGCTTCCTCACCAACTCCCGCCCAGTGGTAGCCTATCAATTATATGATACACTATGGTAACTTTTATAAAAGGGCAAATTCTGGACTCTTTTATCACAGCTAAAGTATAAAACCAAGCCTGTGCACATCTCAAATTTGCACCAATAAAGCCAGGCAAGTGACTCAACAAACAGCAAAATGGCCTAAGATGCTGTTCCTGATATACTCAAGTGTGCCATTAGCATGATTTTTGCCTTCAGATTAATTCAGTGAGCGTATGCAAAATCAGTCTGCAGTTACAACTCCGCACACTGAAAGAATGAGAGAAAATGAGAGCGGGCTAACTCAAGCCAACTAAAACTGAGCTGAAGCAAAAGTCAAATGTAAAACCATGGCGGATTTCAAAGAATCTCTGAAACACGGGTTGCTCATTATTAAAGCAGAACTGCTCAAGACAGAGGCGAGGGAGTTCAGACAAAAGTTGTCGTTTGAAAATGCCCGTGTGTGCCTCAGCCCGGGGAAAGACCTGCTGAAATGCAGCCGCCGACCAATTAATTTTGATAGATGCGACTACTGGCCTCAGCGCGGCGGGAGTAATATCGCACTCACCGCGGGACTTGTCGACCAAGGAGCAGAGATAATAAATGTTGACTTCACACCGACGCGATGTGTGAACGACTCAAAAAAACCCGCATTTACTCAGGTACGATCACAACAAATACGTGTCACAGGAATTATGGCTGTAACTTGGGAGAAAGTTGTCCTGATGTCTCGCTGCGAGTCTGTGTGGGCGCCCGGTTAACCCTCTGTCGCTGTCCGCGGTGCTGAAGCCTCAGCGACTTAATTGCGCTAACAGGCTTCAGTTTCTGTGGAAGCGCCATAGCTTCCCATAACTGTGTCTGTTGTTCAGATGTGGAGCAGCTGCCCTGAAGTTAAGCTGAATATCGACAAAACCATACAGACCCGTGATATGTGGCGCCCTGGGGTCTACCTTTAATTAAAAGGCCGTGCGCACCAAGATCAACACAGTAATTTGGAGCACCTGCACGCCTTCAAACCAGTCTTTGTCTTGCATGGCATAATGAAATCCGCTCTGAATGCATTAGGCTTAACAATTTGTGCAGGTAGACCTGTGTTAGGCTGTTAACCTCAAGCTACACCAGCTCAACACAGAACAGGTGCAGTTTGTTAAACACCAGAGATGGAAAACCGGTTGAAATGAAACCAAAATCTTTCATGTAATAAAAATAGAAGGTTAGAGATACTTCAAAAAAAAAAAATAAAAACTTACGAGTGCCGTCAAACCGTGTGGCTATAGTGTCCAGAAACGTGTTCTGCGGCGCTAATAATCCCTTCATCACAGGCATTTTCCCTCCTTAATGTCGAAGTCCCCATCAAAGTTATGGAAGAGCAGGTGCGAGTCGTCCAAACGTGTGAGGTGCGCCCATTAAAGCCGCTGAACCATACAGGAACAGGGAGCTGTCCGGTAAACTAAGCACAATACGATCCCCATCCACTGAAGAGTGCATGTGATGCGCGCACCCGTGTGTCTGGAACCTATGTTGCGTGTGGAAATGACAAGAGAAGATGATGCCCGCAGGTGCAGTTCAGGTAATAGCCAGGGACGGCCGTGAGAGAGTGTGACTCCCTGTCAGCATCGCCATTATTATGCCTCTGGATTCAATGATCATCTCTCCACAGTGAGCAATGG
Source organism: Myripristis murdjan (assembly GCF_902150065.1). NCBI lineage: Eukaryota > Metazoa > Chordata > Actinopteri > Holocentriformes > Holocentridae > Myripristis > Myripristis murdjan. The sequence goes on along the minus strand of NC_043990.1, from coordinate 20,832,409 downwards.
TAGGAGACATCAATCACCCTCAACAACTGTGATCAAAGCGCAAGGGGGTATGTTTCACATGCAGAGACACTCTGTTGTCACAAAGCAGAGACGGGAGTTTTTATTTATCGATTTCCCCATTAACTTCTCTGTATTTGGACTGTTTATTTCTCTATTTACCATACTCTGTTCCATTTTAAAACTTTTAGATATTCTACTTTCTCTATTTCACCGAGTCTCATCTCCACATCGACTGAACAATTTTTCGATAGTCTTATCTTTTTGCAATCACTCATTATGCAACTATTGATCTGCCAGAAACAATGACACAATAGAACAGTAGCGACCGACTAACTACCTTAATCGATGGAAGTCGCAGTTAAAGAATGCGCGTCAAAGAATGGATTTTCAATATATTTCTTCTTTCTGAATCTTTTTTTTTTTTTTTTTTTTTTTTTTTTTTTTCAGATGGACAGACCTTTGGTCAATTTAAAATAGTCAGCAACTTTGGCGTCATAGTGTCATGAACAGACAATGGAATTTTGGATCTTGGACCTCGGCCAGCCCAACAGTGTTTCCCTGCGGTGCAACATCTGATAGGCTCTGGCAGCGTTACACAAAAGAGAGGGGGACACACAGAGTTGGGGGTGGGGGTGGGGGTGGGGGGGGTGGGGGGGGGGGGGGGGGGGGGTTGCATTTCCTCAAGCCTTGTATTCATACGGATCCCATACAACAATTAAGGAAGGAGTGTCTAGAGCGTTAAAGGGCAAAATATCCAAGTATAAAATAGTTGCACAATGCATTATGGAGTAAATCTTTCCGGAGAGAGATGAATAAGTCATCTACAAGTTACTGGTTCGATGTCTAATCACTGACGTGTCCGTGCTGCTCCCTCTAAGCCCATACCTGTCAGACTGGTGCGCAGCTCACCACACGGGGAAACTATCACTAGGTTTTACCGCCACCTTCTGGTAAAACTGAGTTATATGCCTGCGGATGCTCTACATGTCACTACCGACTGGTGTAGCGCACATTGAGGTGTATGGAAATGTTCAAAAGGCCCATCAGCTGCACAGTAGCGCCCTCATGTGGATAACACTGAAGAGAATACCCCAAATACAGGTTCTTAAAATGAAATAAATTGTTGAACTGGTATAAGAGAAGCAAATTAAATAACCAAACCTATAACTAAGGCGTGTGGTTCCAAATTCACTATAGAAATAAATAACTGAAAAAAGATGCTTTTCTAACAAATTGGTCATAACACAAAGGCTTTCTTTCTTTTTCTTTTTCTTTCTCTCTTTTTTTCTATTAATCTATTTGATGTATTTATGCATTTATTTGAAAAGTAAATGGTAGCTTTCTACTATGAATGCTTACCCCTACGAAATGGTGGATATTCATTCTGTAACTGAACTGATTGAACACTATTAAATACTATGGATATGACATTCTGTCTGAGGTTATATGAATTGTAAAATCTTCAATGTAAAATGATGATTTCTAAACCCAAAGCCTGCTCTGTAAACCTACAGATGCAACTGCAACCCAAGTTTTGCCGGAAAAAAAAAATCTTCATGTTACAATTAAATATTACATCATTTACACCCGCGATTCTCTGGCAAGCAACAACAAACTTGGAACATATAATCATACACAGATACAGGCAAAACACAAGACAGAAACAACCTCAAATCTAGGTCAATCCCATTACTACCAGGGCTAAAGCATGGGAGCAAACACCAAAAGTCAAGCGCTCTGCCTCCTACTCAGATCCTCAACAAAAGTCAAGCGGCTGTTGCACCTGTTATGTCATTTGGACATAGTGAAGTCATCAGGTGCTCTAAGGCTGATGACCATGAGTCATATATCACCTCACTGGCTTCATGCAAAAACACACAGAAACGCACACATACAAACACATACAATATACACACAGATATATGAATCATCCCCCTGAGGCGAGGTACTATGAAGAAGTTCAGTGCAGAGAGATACTTCCATAAATGTGTCAGCTAATAAAATTAAAACAGACAGCCAACACACAGCAATGCTTTACCTGTGTAATTAAGCACTTAACGCATCATTTAAGCCTGATCTTTGCTCCAAACATAAACTCTGTGTGTGTGCCTGTCTCTCTGTCAGCCTATGCACATGTGAGCGTGTGCACCAGTCAATGTTTTTGTGTGCTGTGCGTGTGTATGTGCGTGCACCAAAGTTAAGTTCCGCATGAAGTGACAATTGAGTGGCGGTGACTCATTGTGGCCCACAGTGTTACCTCACCAAAAGCCCTATTAAACCTGCACAAATCAGCCTGAGTCTCATTACCTACACTACTGCTTTTAATGTTCAGCAGTCACTCAGTCATCGGGCAATTGTTCAACGCACTCAATCAAAGGGAATAAACAGTTTCAGGGGAAAAGCAGCTGAAAAGGAGGAGTCCTTTGAGACCTAATCTAAAAAAACCCAAACAAAGTGTATTTGAAAAAAGTCCCCCGAAGAAAAAAATGTATGAAAAAAAGAGGGGGTTTAACATTGTATGTGCAGGTTCGACTCTGGAATAAGGACACTGACAAAAGGACATTGAAACTCGGAACACAAGAAGGAACTGAAATGTAAAATGTCTTTGTACTGCAAATCCCTGAATAAAAATGTGAATTAAAAAAAAGAAAAGAAAAGAAAAAAGGCCCAATCCTGTATTTGAGTGTAAAATATAAGAAGAAGCAACATGAACAGGGAATACAGACAGGGTTTGCAGACAGTAGCCTGGGGTTTAAAGGCTCTATAGGAAACTCACTAACACTATGTGGTGGCAGAGGACACTAACATGAATTTGAAGGGCATATCAGATATGAGCAAAGGTTTGGAGGAAAGATTCAAACCTTCTGTGTTCACAAAGGGCAGATCAGTAACTGCTAATGTCATGTTCGAGGATGTCAGTCAAATTAGACACATATTAACCAAAGAACATTCTACTATATCACTTGCCATTTCACAGCCTATACAAGATTCAAGATTCAAGGTTTATTCGTCGCATGCATGAATGTACAGGTACAGCAGCAGTGAAATGTAATTGCAACAACTCCGGCACTGTGCAAGTAAAAAATAAAAATAAAATAAAAATAATAATAATAACGGTAATAATAATAAAAAATAAAAGAAAATAAGATAGAAATAAAGATAAAATAGAAAGAATATATGACATTCCTATATACAATGAACAACTATATACATCAAATATGAAATACTAACATGAAAATCCCTATCGATGCATCATTTGCACCTGTTATGCTCTTTTGCACCAGAAGCATGCAGTTCCAGTATTCTGATCACATTTGTTGTGTATTTCTCCTACAGGCTGTGTGAATTTGGTTTTGAGTAACTGATGTCCCACTGTTCTATAAACGCAACACCCCTTCTCGGTCATTCTGTGGTCTTTGGTTTCACGCGAAACAGTTCTAGTCAAACTCTAATCTGATCTGGCCTGATGCCTATATAGCACAGAGTCATGCATTTACGCTTTAAGTCTCCCTTGCTGCATTAGAAAGGCAACACTGTGCCAGCATTTTAACAGAATGGTTTTTATGATGCCCACTGGTGCCATATAGGAAGTGGGCATGGCTCTCCAGTGATAAAGATATAAGTTAATTTTACCCACATACTTTGATGAAGGCTGTTAATAGGAAATGGTACACACACAAATGCTATGTGTGCGCAGTATATACACACCCACATATGCACAATCATATAGCGCTAGTCATAAAAAAAACACTATCTGAGCCGTCCAGTATTACATGTGGTATTATGCATCATGGTTGTTACCTACTGTATGGCCATATTCTCTCTTCTCACTTATTGCATCTTTCATTTAAACTTTTGTTCTTTATCTCAAACATAAAAGCTGGGGACTATTACTTTCTATCTCCACACAAAAACCAACCCCTGTATCTCAGAGAGGATGGAAAGAGAAGGAAGGAAAGGAGAGGGACAAGGAAAAGGACAAAGGGAATACAAAAAGAAAGGGAAAATAATAACAAAATAAGATTTAATTATATTTTTAGAGTTTAAAAGAACTAAGACCTCAGGTTGCTGGGGAGTGGTGGAGGGGTCAAAAAGATGGATGTGGGGTGTGGGTAAAGTTATAATCTGGAACATAGGAGGTTGGAAAAATTATTTATAATTGACTGCAATCAATTTTTTTCCTTTTTTTTTAAGTTTGGCTAAGTCATAACACACTAATGTGCTTATCCTGGCTTCTGGGTACACATCCCTTTTATGTATTATTCACATTTATTTTCGAATTTCACTCCATCTCTCCATGTGAATGCAAATGTATGTACATTTATAATGCATACGTGATTACCTTAGTGAATAGATGTGGTTGTGTTATGCAGTGTCAACACAATATTTCAGTGATTTGATTTTGTTATGTAATGTCTGCTCCATAATGAAAGCAAAATGGGAAAACAAAGAAAAAAACGACAAAAATTTGGCCACAAAAAAGGCCATTCTTCAGTGTTCAGTGCCAGTGGGTTTGGAGGACAGCAGGCATATAGATTCTCACATCAGATAATGAGCACACAATCTCGTCTAAAATCTGGAGTTCCTTTAATTCAACCTTGAACCTCTTTTCTCATGAAGCCCATACACTTATATGCTTCCATGCATCAAATCTATTGAGGAATTTGATAGATAATCCACCTTAACCTCAGGGTATGGTTGTCCCATCTATTACCTGACACCTGTGCTGGGACATTATAAGGCCAAGAAGCATTTACACACCCCAGATCAGGCGAAACCTGAGGAGAGAGGACCTGCCTTGGAGCCCTGCTCTGGCACAGTGTCAGTGATAAGCTTATTGTATGGATATCTAATACGTCTGCAGAGAGAGGTTTCTGGGTTACGATGGTTCAGATTAGAGCCGTGACAAGGAGGTGGAGGTCTGTGTTTGAGGAGAAAGACATGGTTTGTGGGAAAGGTGGTGGGGTGTACGTGAAGGTAAAATGGGGCTATAGGGTGTGTGCTTGTGTGTGTTTGTCGGCACACACAACTGCTTATGCACTAGTGTGTGCTTGTATGTGTGTGCATTTGCCTTACTTTGTGTGCATCAGGTCTGAGTGTGTTTGTGTTTACGTGCATGCGTGTGTATGAGGTCGTGTGTGTCTGTGTGCAAATGCACTGTAGGATGCATCCGGCAGAGAAACAGAGATGTGGAATACCAGCCCGAGTGTGTCGGCGACCCCTTTCCTTTTTCATGCACCAACATGATGCCTTCCTCCATCTAAAGGCAGCAGGCTCAGTAACCATATCATGACTTTATAATAACCACATCACATCCATGGCGAATGAGGTGGAATGAAAATCTAACCTAATTTGGAGAGATACACGAGTGTGTGAGTAGTAGGGAGTCCCTTGAGATGAGGCTCCGATTGAGAGAGCTGTGCACTGCGTTGGTAGCATGCTCTGTGAGCGTGTAATGGTCTTAATTATCATTTAGCATGCCAGCCTCATTGACGAGGTATCAAGCCAGTGATAAAACAGGAGAGGAGGGGTTGAGATGCAAACATATAAACACTTAAAGGCACATGCACAAACACACACATACATACACACACCAAGTAGAAGGGTTTATTTTTGCAACTAACAGTGCACTTATACACGACTTTAATGTACTTAGGCGCTATGTGCATGCGCACAGATACACACACGTACACACACACATTTCCAGTTAAATGAGTGACATCTCTCTCTCTGAATTAGTCACCATGAATGATGTGTAACCAGCCATGACTCGTTCTGGCTGGGGAGATAGCTAATTCACTTTGTTTAATTAGCCAAAAGTAGTAGAGCCACAACCCCCCACCCCTACCCCCCCAAACATATACTCTTCATTGCACATCTCCAACCCCTTTCCACATTCCTTCTCTCTGTAGAGCAGATAGACCTGTAACCACGCCAGTATCTAACATGTCATGGGGCAATTCAGTTCCCTTTGAATCATATATCTGAAGTGGGTGATCTCTCTCTCTCCCTCTCTATCTCTGTCTCTCACTCACTATCTCTCTCTCTCTCATACACACACACACACTCACGCACACACTCCTCCCCCTACTTTGTGATGTGTTTAGTAAGGAGCACATATCCTTTATACCTTCAGAGAGATTTGAGGCATCATTTGGAGGTGACATCTCCAGAGGTGAAGTGCATCCTATCTCCAGCAGGCTGGATGGAGGAAGTCTGCTAGCACTTTGACTGGGACCTCTGCTATCTCTGAACAGGACAGTGACTAAGCTACTGCCTATGGAAATTGAATAAATCAGCTGCATCGAAAGTTCAAGGTAGAGTGATTTTTTTCTTAAATTTTCTCTGTATGACTCTTTTGAGTCCTGTTTGCTTTTCTGGGTACTTTAGTAAGATCTACAACTAAATATTTTATTAGGAGATTAAAGCACTACTACTGGGAGTCAAGTGATTATTTTTTAGTTTTACACAAAGTTATATACTATCCTGCTTTATAATATCCTATAGTATAGTATCCTGTCCACAATAGTATAGTATAGTATAGTGCTGTATAGCACAGCACAGTACAGTACAGTATAATATATACATGATAGTATTCTGTCCCATTTGTGTCCTATGTGCAGTATAGTCTAGAAAAAACACTGATATCTTACATTACGGCACAGTATTGTATGGTATAACACAGTAAAATATAGTAGAGCAGGCTGTAGCATTTTAGACTCTACTGAATATCCATATTTTATCCAATAATTTATTCTAAACTATGGTATTTTATGCTGTAGTATACTATATGGCCTACTACAATATGTTATGCTATGCTATATCATATTACATCATAGGGTATCCTGTGCTACACTATACTAGGCTACATATTATCTGCATACTACATACTATATACTGTAGTGCATGCCACACAACATAGCCTACTATCGTTGTGACACAAAGCAAAATTCTGGGCCCAAAAAACTGTAAAACTGTGATCATCTGCATTCAATTAAACATAAGCCAAGGATAATCTTCTGAAAATAAAACATCACTGTTGAAAAGTTAATAACAGGCAGCCAGTTCTACCTTGTCCTGTTCCACTTTGTTTCCATGGAGAGCTGGAATACCCTAAAGACAATAATAAGTGCGTGCACAGCATGCGGCAGAAAATAATAAATACATTTATGCGCAATTGTCACATTTAATACATTTACGGAGCGCGCTAGTGAATTCATTATTACACCATATGCTAATGCAGCTGGGTCCGTCTCTCTCTCTCTCTCTCTCTCTCTCTCTCTCTCTCTCGCTCTCTCTCTCGCTCTCTCTCTCCCTCAGTCTCTTTCTTTATTTCTCTATCACTCTCGCGTGCGCATAGGGCTTGTGAGTGTTATCAACAACAGCTGTCCCGGAGTCAGTGATGTAGCCTAATATATGATATGAAATCTACAGTGTGGAGGTTCCAGGCTGTATTGTTCTCTCTCCAGCTTGATCCACAATAACAGCATGTCCCAGTGCTCTGGATGGGAGGTCGCTCTGAACTTGCGCCAATTTACAACGCTTACAACGGAGAGCACAGCGCAGCCGGTCAGTGGGGCAAACAGAGAGGATGGGGGCAAAACTACTACGAGATAATGTCCATAATAAATAGACTACCGTGAGTAGGAGGTCGCATCGGAACATATTGGTACAGCTGGACACATCGCGACGGCAGGGGAAACAGGTCTGGTCCTCAACTGGAGATAAATGACAGCAAACATAACGTGAATGCGCCCCGGCGTCTACTGGAACGGCTTAGTTAATGATGACAGGTCCGACATGCACCTTGTGCCGACTGAAACAGGTTGGTCTCGCCTCGCTCAAACTTCACCATAAACGGACGTGGGACGATTTGCGCGCATTTAGGTCCTGAAGATGAACTGAATGACTGTGTGTTAACGGCGCGCCTGGAAATGACAGCTGGTTTATTATGGGGGGAATACAGCGCTGCAGCATTCACTGGACTTTTCCTGTATGGAGAGCGTTTTTCTAATCGCCGTATCTTTGTGAAGGTCATCCCCTAATTCTTACCCGGATATCCCTCTGGTTGGAGTCGCATACAAACACTGAGTACTGTTTGTGTGTATGTGTGTATGTGTGTGCGTGCGTGCATGTGTGTGTGTGTGTGTGTGTCACAAATGAGCTTTTCAGTTTTCTAATCCTGAGTGAGATATCTCTATTTCAAATCATTTTGACACTCACTATCAATATTTTAATTAATGTCAACATATTTTTGAAGGATTGTGACCTATGTGAAAATGCAGGGATAGAACAAGGCATGAAAAATTCTACAAAGTAAGGCAACATTACTATAAAGTCACTCATGAGTGTCACAGACAGTCTATAAGCTCCCATGTTTTTTTTTTTTTTTGTTTTTTTGTTTTTTTTTTCATGTGAGCACACTGTCCGTTCCCTGGCATCACTCTGTTCCATTCGTTTTTCTCTCATTCTTAGGTGTGTGTGATCTGAGGTGTTGGTGTGAGACTCCAGATGGACCCTCTGTGCAATGGAGCCAAGCTGCCTGAAGGCAGTGATCCTGTGGCGGAGCCCCGGCCTCCTCCTGCCAAGCTGGCCCGGCTGGAGCAAGGACCCTCGGCCCAGGAGAGGAGTAGGCAGGGGAGTCCAGGGGCCAAAGCCGCCGGCCTGGCCCTCAAACCCGCCACACTGAGGCCACAGGGCAAGAGCTGGCACAAGAGAGGTACACTCACAGCGGGAGTTATGGAAGAGAGAGGGTGCAGATGTGCAGTGAGGAGGCAGTGGGTTCTAGTTTCTAGAGATTGTTTTTCAGGTGTTAGACGTAGTGTAAATTGATATTAGTGTGTTCTCTGGTAAAGGGATATGCAACTGTTCTGTCAGACGATATGTCAACTAAGAGCGTCTTATAGGCTCATTGGGGATAGTGGTTGTTATTGTATAATAAAAACATTAATAATAATGATGTAATAAATATAGTTTGTGGGACATTATGTTGTCTTTGTGGCATCTATGTGTGTCTATTTTAAAACACATCCTTGTGACCACAGTGGCTAAACCTTAGAAACTTACATCACAGACTTCCCCAATAGAGCTGATGATAGGATGAATTAATAGCATATTAATGAGAAAAAAAAGATTTTCCTAATCTATCATAATTTCCTAATGCTTTACCATACAGAACTCCTAATAATAAACACCCATCTTTATATGCATGCCAAGACAGAAATATTAACTCAATTAAAATACTCAAAATTGAGTATTGACTGTTGTGAGGACTGCTTAGATTCAACTTTTGAGGGAGTTTTTTTTTTTTTTTTTTTTTAGTTAAGTCTAAAGGCTCCTGACTTCACCCGACCCTTGGCAGTCTTGCATAGTTCACCTAAAATGAGCTCATTAGCCTAAGTTGTCATGTTAAATGCCTCATATCATGATGTTGAAGATTTTTCATGCCTGAGAGGCTGAGAAATTGCACGTCTGCTGAAGCAACAATCAACTTTAATTGCAGTTATTTGCTTCTTCTACAATTTTATTGACTCAGTAACAGATTATAAGTTGACCAAATACCTGACTATGGCTCAGCTACGATTTGATTTTGGTTGGGGTTAACACAAAGAAATGATTGACACATTTTTAACTGAATTCCCATTGTGTCATGTACTCTGTACTTTTCCACTACGCACTTACATGTCACGCCTTGTGACACCATTTGGAGGCTGTCAGGTGCTTGTATTTGATGGTGTTGCTGCGTGTCTGTCACCTCAGGGAGCCTGCTGCCAGTGTTCTGTGTGGTGGAGCACAGGGAGAGTCCGGTGGAGGGTGAGAGGAGGGAAGAGCACGCCGAGTTTGTGCTGGTCAGGAGAGACCTGCTGTTTAACCAGTTGATAGAGATGGCCCTGCTGACGCTGGGCTACTCACACAGCTCTGCTGCACAGGCCAAAGGTATCACACACACTCGCGCTGTACAGTATGTAAGCACAGAATGATGAGAACACAAGCAGAGTCCATCCTCATGCGTTCTCACATGAGAGTGTGTATGCTATGTTCAGGTCTGATCCAGGTGGGCAGGTGGAACCCCGTCCCTCTGTCCTGTGTAACAGATGCTCCTGATGCCACGGTGGCTGACATGTTGCAGGACGTCCACCATGTCATCACCCTGAAGATACAGCTGCAGAGGTAGGGGGGCGAACATGCGGAGGGATGGCACGGCAGCTCAGTGGTAAACACTATCACTTCAGTCCAGAAAGATCCTGGATTTAATTCCTGGTCCTTTGCTTGAAATTTGCATGTTCTCCTATACACCAAAGACATAAAGTCAAATGGACTGGAGACTCTAAATTACCCAAAGTTTTGAATTTGTGAATTTTAACTCTGTTTGCCTTGAAAAGGAGTGGCAACCTGTCCAGGATGTTTTCCTTCTTTTGATATGTGAGACATGAGACATTTCAATAAATAAGTGAGTTAAGAAATTCACAGTGGGGCTCATGGGCTAAAGTTCCCACACATTTTTTTTGTTTGTGGTTTTCTAGCAGTCTCCGGTGAGTGATAAAAAATATCTTCCACTTGGGCTATTTTGATCATGTGATAAGATTAAACGAGTGATTTTGAGATAGCTGGCTTATCTAATGCATATTAACAAGCATTTTGATGACATAAGGCCACTGAAGTTATTTTCTACTTCTATTTATACACATTCAGTGTCCCACTAAAGTTTTCAACCTGTGGCTTGCAAGTTCTGTCGCACTTTTTGCCTTGGGCATGCATTTTAAAAAGCTGGGGAACCCTCATGCTCTCTGTGGAACAAACCTGCCACAGGGGTGAAAATGATACAGCAAGTAGTTATTACCGCCTCAAGATTGAATCTCTGCCCTTTGGATTGAGGTCACATCAGTTTCACTGCACTTAATTCAAATAATTTTAAATTGAAACAGCTGTTCAATCATTCATCAATAAAGATTGAATGATAATGCAGAGCTTTTTTATTGTAAACATTCTCTCTCCTTTTCACTTTGGAGGAGTGGGGAGGTTAACATGGTTGTCTCAGCAAAAATGACCCGGCTTCGACTCCCTGCCTCCTTTCTGTGTGGAGTTTGCATGTTTTTTGTGCATTTCCTCCGGGTCCAGTTTCCTCCCACAGTCCAAAGACATGCAAGTCAGTTGAACTGAAGACTCCCCTAAGTGTTTATATGAGTGTGTCCGTCTATGCATCTGTATCTCATTTAGCCCTGTGGTGGACTAGCAGTCTGTCCAGGGTGTTGCCCTGCCTGCTATGTTATGCTGGGAAAGGCACAGGATCACACAACAGCAATAAATAAATAAATAAATAAATAAAAATAAAGAATTTAGGAGGATATCGCTTCTTCAACAGAAAGAAATGAAATTGTTTGGACACATAGTGGCTTTTCACGGCATTTTCAAACCACCTGCTCTGTGTCTAGCTGTCCCAAGCTGGAGGACCTGCCAGCTGAGCAGTGGAGCCACTCCACAGTGAGGAACGCTCTGAAGGAGCTCCTGAAGGACATGAACCAGAGCTCCCTGGCCAAGGAGTGCCCTCTGTCCCAGGTATAGGACGTAAACACACAGACACACACACACACACACACACACACAGAGAGAGAGAGAACTGTGCTGCACAGTGTATGCATGCAAGCCAAGAGGAAGACAAATAGGCCTGAAGTTGTCCTTCCAAGTCCTATGCAAGCGTGTGTATGTATGTGTGTGTGCTTACCTTGGCGTGTTAGAATGAGTGAGCGTGTGGTCCAAAATCTAGACAGGAAGTCCAGATGCAGAGGAAGATAAGATGTGGGGGCAGGGAGCGAGGGAGAAATAGATAAAGCGAGATGGCTATCTCTTAAAGAGCCCCACTGCCTTGACTGCTGCTTATCTCACCGTGGCTTCATTCTACTGCCAACCTGTCTGTCTGTCTGTCTGTCACCTCATCTGTCTGTCAGCCCGTCGCCCTGTCTGGCTCTCAATCAGTCTATCTGTCTGTCACTCTCTCCGTCTCTTTCTGCTTTAGTTTAGCTCTGGTCCTGGGTGGTGCTGCAGTAATTCACATCCAAATCTGGTTTTCAGGTCCACTTCAGTTTGTCTTGTATGTTTTATGAATGTGTGCAGGCAGACGCTCTCAGCAGGCGCACGTATCCACATGCACACACATATACCCACATGCAACCGCACAAATGATTCTCTATAAATCATACAGTGTTTGGTGACGGCCTCGCAGTGAATATTTATAATAATACAGTCTATGTGTTATTTTGCCTGCGGGTGTGTAGGACATCTACAGTTTGATAAAGAGAAATCGCACGCTATCTCTCTCCTTCTTTCCTTCTCTGCTGTGTTATGATCTGATACCAGCCATGTCCCCTCCCCCACCCCCCACCCCCCACCCCTCCCTCTCTCTCTCTCTCTCTCTCTCTCTCTCTCTCTCTTTCTCTTCCTCTCTTTCTCACTCTCTCTCCTTTCCCTTTTCTTACCCCTCTCTTGTTTGCAAGGAGCAGATTAAAATAAATATGAGAAGATGAAAGGTGTAATCAGATGTAAAGATTGCACAGGATGGTCTTGGGGGAAAAACTGTGTGTGTGTATGCATGTGTGTCTGTGTGTGTGAAGGAGAGGGAGAGGGAGAGAGAGAGAGAGAGAGGGAGAGAGAGAGAGAGAGAGAGATGACTCTCTATGACGACCCCTAGTCTTTTTGTTTGATCACACACACATGCACACACACACACACACTGACACACACACACTGACACACTCATCTGTCTTTATTATCCTATTTACCTGGGGGTCTTTTTAATAACACAGATCTGAGTTCATTAATATCAGATGTGTGAACAGCTGAGACACCCAGGCAGCCCAGAGCAGACACTTGGAGAATGTAATGAATTTCTATTGTCTTTTCCGCTCTGTTTCAGAGTATGATCTCCTCTATTGTAAACAGCACTTACTATGCAAACGTCTCCGCCGCCAAGTGTCATGAGTTTGGGCGATGGTACAAGCACTTCAAGAAGACCAAATGCTTCAACGGTGAGGAATTTTTAATCAGGCTTCTAAACGTTGGGTGTGGCTTCCTTGATACATCTTCACAGACCGCTGAGGTGATTTGGAGCTCCAACTCTCAAGAATGGGAAAACGCATCGGGGTACAAAATTACTGCTTCACACTTGGTTCAAAGCTGCCATCTTTACATCTTTATGTCTTCATGTGTTGACATTGGTGTGGAACACGTTTTAAGCTGCAATGAAAAAAAAATTGAAAAATTGCTAGCATTTGCTAACTTGCATTTAAACAGCTGTCAAATTTATGGTACATTCCCGGTGCGTTAACTTGTTTCCTTTAAGCTGATTATCACATAACCATGATAAGTTAATGCTTATGTGATAATCAACTTACAAGCAAACTAACTACAAAATCAAGAATAATTATTTACAATTTTTATAGAAAGTGTATGTGCAGTGAAAAATAGTAATGTTTTTAGTTGGGGGAAAAAATACTCACCAGCCAAATGCCAGTTGCTGATTAATAGGAACCAGCAACACTATTAATGTTTGCCATATACAATAAAATAAAAGAAGTGCAAGTGCCCTGGAAGCCCCAACCACTTCAGTGGTCTGTATCTTGCCTGTTTGCAATTCTGTAATGTGTCTTTGTTTTCCTTTTCCTATCCCCCTCCTCTCTCCTGAACAAACCTCCCACTCAGAAATGGACAGTTTCTCTGACCAGTCAGCTCACATCACCGTTACCCAGCAGCCAATCCCAGGTAGCACAGCAGAGCAGAGCTCCAGCCTTCTCTTCTCTCACGGAGGAGTAGCCAACATTTGTGGCCGCCCGCCCCTCGGTCTCCGCCCGTCCGGGCTGGTAGCCGCACCCCTCAGCCCGCAGCTGGTCAGCCAACAGCTGGTGATGGCCCAGTTTCTCAACCAGCAATACGCTGTTAGCCGCATGCTAGCTGGCCAGGGTCTCTCACCCTCCCCGCAGCAGTATCTCAACCACCCACCTGTGGGGAGAGCGCCCCCTGTGGTGCATTCCAAAGCCCCCGATCACCAGGCCCCACAGCAGGCCCAGTGTGGCCCGGGAGGAGGCCCTGCAGCAGTGCCACAAAGCCAGACGTCATCTGGGTCGTCCGGAGGGCCGTCGGACGTGTCCAGTGATATCTACCAGTGTGTGAGGGAGGAGCTTAAGAGAGCAGGCATCTCCCAGGCCATCTTCGCCCGTGTGGCCTTCAACAGGACCCAGGTATGGAAGAGAGGAGGAGGAGGTAGAGAGTGATAGATGATGACAGTGGGATGAGAGGGGTTCAAATTCATAAGAGAAGGCAACTGTTTGCTGGCTTTTGAAAGTGTTTTCTGTTGTGGTGGTGGTGGAAGGTAAGTGCCTGTTCTGTGAATGAGCCTGTTTGATGGTTGGCACGTTGGCATGGCCTTTGCCGCAGTGCCCCCTCCTTCTGTGCATGTGTGCACATATGTGTGTATGTATTTGTGTGTGTGTGTGTGTGTGTGTGTGTGTGTGTGTGTGTGTGTGTGTGTGTGTGTGTGTATGTGTGTGTGTGTGTGTGTGTGTGTGTGTGTGTGTTTGTGCCAGCTCTCTGCAGCACAAAGCTGGTGCCAGCATTGAAGCAGCTGCTGGGCCAACTAATCACACCCCCTTGGAGAGATTCTGTCTCCCTCTCTACCTCTTCCTCCATCTCACTGTCCCTCCATCTTGCCACCTCTCCCTCTGGCAGCCCTTCCATCCGTTCCATTTCTCCTTCACGTTGACAATTCATCTTTTTTTTTTTTTTAAAATCTCTCCCTTTCTCTGTCTGTTAGCCTCCTTCGAATCCCCCTCCAAATCTCCCTCTACCATCGCCTCTTACACTAAAAGGCAACCCTATCTGTGTCTATCATCACACATACACCACCAAGCCAACAGAAACGGGGCTCAGAGGACAGGCTAAGCCTATTGTTATTATTATTATTACCGTCATTATCATTTTCATCATAATGAGCAGAGCCAGTTATTATCCACCCCCATGTTTCCCCGTTGCCAAGACCAAGGTGCTGTAGTGCCAGCCGTACCATTTGGGCACGATGCCAACATGCCAGCTAGAAGTGAGGGAGGCATTTGTCAACTGGTGATGCACGTTAAGTCTCCATCTATTTGGAAGGAGGAGTTTGGGGGTTGGATCCATAGACTTATAATAATCCATGATTTGAATAAGAATGCACATTCCTCTCGTGCTATTTCTATGCCAGCGTGGAATCTGAATTTTTCATGAAGGAAGCCCTAAAATCTCCATGTGATTTTTGAAGGCCTTCCTGCATAGACACTCACACCCACAATAAATGCTAGCTCTACAGGCAACCAGTGCACTTTAATAGGAAAGCTTTGGAAACCAGATGTTAATATATTGTCGCCTCTAGCTATGAAATTGTAGCCTGTTGAGACTTGTCGCGGTTTCTGTTTCAATGGGATCTGGTTTTGCTCAGTGCTGCTGGAGATATATCAGAAATTTAGTATTTGCCATTTTTACGTGAAGATAGGGTTTGATGGAAAAATCCATAATCTTTGAGGTGACGTGGATCATGATATCTCTTATGTGGGTGATATTCAAAATGTCAAGCCACACAGTTAAGTCAGTGAACATTTGAAAGATTGTCTGGGTTTGGAAAAATAATACATAGCTCTCATTATCAAAAGACGTCAGTATTAAAACATTAAACCACTTCAGAATGGGCATGCACCTTCTCCTCAGGCTCATAAGCTTTATCAACCCTCTGCCCAACTGAGGGTTTTCATTGGCATGTATCCATTTTCAAGAAACGTTATCTGAAATTCTTGAGTCAATATTTCAACAGACAATTTGAATCTCAAAAGCTCAACTACCTTAAGAGAACTTAAGTAGTAAAGCACGTGTTATTTTCACACCAGTAATCAGTTTCTGAAATTAGCTGTCAGTTTTGTCAAATGTTAGATATCTCATTTTGGAGTAAAAAAATCATTATTTCCTGTCACTCTTCTGTGTATATTATCTAAAATTGTTCAGTATTATCTGTCTCTTATAACAATACCTAGTATCTATGGCCATTTATGTTCAGAGGCTTACTTAAATAATATGGGCAGAGTCTCTCAAGAAAAGCATAATCACCACTTACAAGGCTGTTTATTCCATCTTATAATAAAATGTGGAACTGATGCATGCCTAAATGACCTCAACATGACTAAAAATGTATGTGTGCTTCATATGTGTGTGTGTGTGTGTATATATGTGTGTGTGTGTATACCAGGGCCTGCTCTCAGAGATCCTGCGGAAGGAGGAGGACCCTAAACATGCCTCCCAGTCCCTGCTGGTCAACCTGCGGGCCATGCACAACTTCCTGCAGCTGCCCGAGGCCGAGAGGGAGCGAATCTACCAGGAGGAGAAAGAGAGAAGCCTGACTGGAATCACACCCAGCAGCAGCAACACACCACCACGGCCCACACAGGTCTGAGCGACATGCATATGACAGTCAATCGTACAAACTTACTGTCATAAACATAAAGTAATGTGTAGTCTTACCTGGAGAAAAAGTGAAAATTACCAAAATATTCTACTTAAAAGTGTTGAATTTTACTTGAGTTGAAGTAAAATTGTTCTTGTAAAAATATTTTTAAGCCAGAGTAAATTGGTGTAGTCTTGAGTTGATTTAAAATGTAACTGGGGTAAAGTCACTCTCTCGATATAATCCAAAAATGATAAGAGGACAGAGTTCAAATTGTGCTGCTTCAAAGTAAATAAATAAATAAATGGATGGATGAAAGCGTAAATTAAATATAAATAAAATATAAATATATAATACATATATAAAAAATATATGTAGGCACTTGTTAGTGGTGGTTTCTGTGCAGGCCAAGGCAGTGGATTTGGATCTGTTGATATTCAGTAACTTTCAGGGTTCATAGAATTTCTGGGAGGTTTTCCAGACAGGAAAAGTCAGTGAATTTAATAAATTAGGACAAGTTGTGTAATATCATGGAAATTGACAGCCTCAATTTAAAAAAAAAAAGAAAGAAAGAAAAGAAAAACGGTAAGTCATTAGACTTAGTATTTATTTTCCACTGTATTCATGTCATGTTCACCTCCCCTGCAGAGTAAAATAAAAGAGAATACTAAACTTCTGAGTCTGAAGTGTGTTTAAAGGTTTCGTCAAGGAAAGGGAAATTTTACGTGACTGACAACCCTGGATTTTCCATTACCTTGTTTCACTCACTTATGAATCATATCTTGGCCACTTTCTGGTGCAGCGCTTATAACATGAATACTCGCTAACAGATGCAGTTTAAAATGTAGAACAATATGATAACTTGAGTCAGGACATACAGTATTTAAGTAAAATTACGCATTGCAAAATAGAAGTCCTTAAAGTAACAAGAGTAATTGGTATCTGTTGCTGATCTCTGTGTCTCTGTGATGCTGCAGTCCAGGAAAGACGAAGCAAACTGTGTGAAGGCGGAAGATTGGCCCTCGCGGCTTCCCCTAGCCATGTCTTCAGTGAGTCCTCCATATTCTTCCTTTTCCTCCCCTCTTGCCCATCAGCCCATTACTTTGTGTTTTAAGTAGCTCCTCTTTTAATCCAATCACTTTGCCCACCCCTCCAGGCGAGGCTGTCCCCAGTTACAGGAGACAGAGGCTTGAAGACAGACAGTTGTGTCCTCAACATCACCGCCTCAATCTATGAGGAGATTCAGCACGAGATGAAGAGAGCCAAGGTGTCTCAGGCCATGTTCGCTAAGGTGGCTGCCTCCAAGAGTCAGGTACACACATGCACACACACTCCCCCCAGTTGTTTCTATTGCTTTATCGTTCAAATCTAGTGCCTGTGATAAAGTCATTAATATATTTCCACAGTCAAAGCAGGGATGGTAAGTGTGTGTGTGTGTGTGTGTGTGTGTGTGTGTGTGTGGAGGAAAGCCCAGATAATCAACCAGCAGCTGTACTCTACAGAGGACTATCATCAGTGCATCAGACTGCTATTGTGTCCTAAATTACCGGTTTAATAGTCGCCATACACAAACATGCACATGCACAGGCACACACACACACACACACACACACACACACACTCGTACACATACATGCACACCACTTATTTGCATGAAGCCACACAGACATATTTTACAAGCACATGCATGTATGAGCAAACACACACACACACACACACACACACACACACACACACACAGACACACACAGACACACAGAGATGATTTGAGTGTTTATTGTTCCCATTTTTATGGCGGCGCCATAAGCTTGTTATTGCCTTTTGTTTTGAGGATAATTTCCCTTCATGGAATGGGGGGATTTCAGCTGTCTCATTTTCTCTTCCTGTCTTGAATATCTCCCATTTACCCTCTCTCTTTCTTTCTTTCTTTCTTTCTTCCTTTCCTTCTTTCTCTCTTTCTTTCTTTCTTTCTTTCTTTCTTGTTGTCTTTGTATTCCTCTCTCTCTGTCTGTCTCTCTCTCTCTCTCTGTTGCATCGCCCTTTTCTCCCTATAACTTTCCTCTCTCTCTACTCATCATGAGGGTGTTTAGGGGTCATTCAGCGGTCATGCCAGCACTGACAGGTGGTCCAGAACTCCCCATGTTCTTTTTCTTTATCTCTCTCTTCTCTGGCTCTCCTCTTTACCTCAGTTTCACTCCCTCACTCTCCCTCTCTCCCTCCCTCTCTCTCTCTCTCTCTCTCTCTCTCTCTCTCTCTCTCTCTCTCTCTCTGTCCCTCTCTCTCTCTCTCCCTCTCTCTCTGTATTACCCCCTCAGTAGCTGTGCACGGCTGTTTGGCAGGCAGAACCGTGTTGGATCTCTCTGTATTATCTGCACTGTGCATCTGGATGGCATTGTGTGCTAGAGCTGGGCTACAGCCAGGTGTGTGTGTGCGTGTGTGTGTGTGTGTGTGTGTGTGTGTGTGTGTGTGTGTGTGTGTGTGTGTGTGTGTGTGTGTGTGTGTGTGTGTGTGTGTGTGTGCATGTGCGACTGCTTGCACACATGCTTGTGCTCCAGTTCATGAATCCGGAACTAGCCTGGCTTTACGTTCCTCAATCTGCCACTCACAAGTTTCTCCTCCGCTGATGCAGAAAGAATTCTAGGTAATAACAAAATCTCACCATGATCTTTGGGCTTTGCTACGAGTGTAGATTCTTCTTCTACTTAAAGTAGATTGGGCAAACCGCCCTTCAACATTTATTTGTGTTTCTGTTGGTATACTGAGGGTAAGGCAGGAAATAGACGTGTCGTTTCATATCATGGACGGGGTTTGAATGAGTGCTGTGAAAGTAGATAGTTATGGTTTCACTTTAGTTTCCATGGGAAGGTTAATCGAGCGTGGATTCTTGTTTTCAGCAACACCTTGCTTCTCACTGTCATCATACACTTTCACACCTGAGACATTACCGGTCCAACCACATTTTTGGCCATAGTCCAGTTTCATTGGAAAAGTGAAATATATTGACCAAGGTTACACTGACAGCTGGTGAAGGAAAGAAGTGTGTTCATTCAAGGGTCAAACCCACAACTTTCCCGCCATGATCACCATTTTTATTACATTCTTTTATCTAATAGTTCAAATTACAGTGACAAGATTAATGAACACAATAACTCAAGACCAATACATGACAGAAACTTCATATCGACACTACAGGTTCCCTCATATGATAAGATTACTGTGGAGCTCCTTGCTTCATACATTTGCATATTTATGAGGAAATTTGTATTTTTCTTAAGCTACTGTAAGCATTTAATGCTTGAGATAGGCGGTTCATATTACCACCACCCATGTGCTATGTGAAGACAAGTATGTGGACAGAAATATTTTCTAATTAATGCATTAAAAGTCAATAGTTAATTAATGAGGCCATTAGCATAACCGGTTGTGTTTAATAGATCATAATGGTTATGGCAGGACATTAGACAGCTCAAGTGCCTCTTGTTGCAATACATTATTGATCACCAAAAGAAAATTCTCTTTTCAATTGTTCCTCTACAAGGAGGTCATAGCGCCGGGTCACACACAACAGCAGCAGCTCATTAGGATTCAGTGTGTTGCTCAAAGACAATTTACAGCTGTGGATGTTTGCTGACACCTGGGCTTGACCTCTCTTCGTTGAAGGACAGACTCTCTAATGATTGGGTCACAGTAGCTCTCTGGCCACTGACTGGATTAGGTGATAAATTCCTGACAGTTTTATCTGTGCCGTCTGCGTAGGGCTGGCTGTGTGAGCTGCTGCGTTGGAAGGAGGATCCGAGTCCAGAGAACCGCACCCTCTGGGAGAACCTGTGTATGATCCGCCGCTTCCTCAGCCTGGCCCAGACCGAGCGGGACGCCATCTACGAACAGGAGAGCAGCAACACCACGGCCCAGCAGCACTGCACTGACAGACTCACACTGCTCAGCAGTGATAATACACTGGTGAGGCTGCACACATCTGCACACACACAGACACACACTGCAAACGTTTCATGTTTGATAGGACTCCAGGTGTCAGGTAGCTCCTCTCATGGAAAGGCCTTTGATGCACAGTAACTGATGCATTTTATATTAACAGTTTGTTTGGCTAGTGTGACCAGTGTTAGCACACCATGGCTGTATAGACAAAGAAAAGAGCAGAAACTCAGACTTCATCAACAGAAAAAACACGGAAATTACAAAACGTGGATGTCAGTAGATTTGTAAGAGGTGCAGTGCAAAACCACCATCACCAAAGATGCCTTTAAAATATAAAAAAACAACTATTGGGCATTGATGGATTGCTTGAAATTCTAGCAGTTAACATACAATATAAAGATTTTATTTTTTGTTTTGTTTATTTCATTGTTTTTTCTATGTTGTGTAAGTACACATGCAAGCAGGTTGCGATGTAGCTGGGAAACTCCTGTATGCAGCATAGATCAGTGCCTGCTGTATCCCTCTGTGAATAGCTCACAGTAATGGTCACCACTATCTCCTTCACAGTGAAAATAGATTTTTCCCTGTTCAGAGGCTATTATGCGAAGAAATCTAATGGGTAATCTAACCCCTATTATTGTACTGACATGGCTGATTCTGACAGTATTATAAAAGAATACATCTTGCAGATAACATTTCAAAAAGACATCATGATTAGGACATCAAGCATAAGACATGACACATTCAGTCACTACGCTCAAGCAAGATCTTTTCTGCAGCAGTAAAGTTAAAAAAAAAAAACAACATCATGGAAGTGGAAGTGAACTATTCCACTGATACCAAAACAAGAGATGACTGAGAATAGAAAGTCTCAGAGCCCAGTCTGTTCTGTTAACCTGAAGCATGGTGAGAAATGCACCTTCCGTGTGAAAACCTAACATCAGACGCCCCTTGCATGTCTCTGTGCTTGACACCCTTAAAGTTCAAATATACCTTACATACGGAGAAGAAGCCCCTGCTTTAGATGCAAGGATCAATAGAAGCTCCTTGACCTGCACATCATAGGTTGGTTGTTGCTTTGGGGCAAATCACTAAATGATGGACAGGAATGTCACTGTCTCTACATTATCGGGAATTTCCATTCGCTATGAACCTGGATGTGAAAATGAAGATGGTGCTCATAGAAGCTGCTCTCCTACAAAGCTAAGGGAAAATGTGTGAAACATGACCAAAAATACAGAAGTAAACAAGATGATTACACAAACTCAAGTAACTTTAGCCTCAATTACTGTCTGCAAACAGTTCTGAAATCGTAGCAATACCATCTCATTGCTCCTTAATCTAACCGAATTTGGGTTTGTTCAAAAATTTGTCAAAATCAGTTCTAAAATAATGCCTCTTTGTTAAAGACAGACATTTAAAGACAGAATAATGAAATAGATTTACTAACTGGTGCATTTAATGCTCATTTAATTAAAGGATAATAATTAACCGCTAAGTTTGTCTGTAATTATTCAAGTGGCACACTAGAGGCTCCATATGAAAGCATATTTCATTAAGCAAAGAGGTAAATTCATTTTGAGAGGGATTTTAGTGTATTTATTTATTTTTTTTAAAATAGACTCGGACCATGGTCAGTTGAATTTTACAGTAAAAACACTCATGAAAAATTGTTATGGTAAACGTTTTCTCAGTACTCAATAGCCCTGAAATTTCTGTTGAGGCTGACTTTAACTAACTTTACTTTCCATTCCGAATGTGACACAGTACCAGAACACACACGGAAAATATTCGGGTAATATTGAAAATGTAGCTTTCAGTAGACCGAGGGTAAACTCCCTCTTTAAAAACTTTTAATCTCTGTCTTCATTGCTCTTTCTTTCAGTACCAGCGGCGCTCTCCATTGCCACAGCAACACCAACTCCAACCCCCGACCCCTCAGGCCCATCAACCGTTGCAACCCGAGATGGGACCTCACCTGTCTCCGCGGCAACCATGCACAGCATCGCCAGCTGAGGTTGAGGGTGGGGGCTGGGGGCACGTGAGAGTGCGGTTACGGGGCAGAGGCAGTAACACTGAGAGAGGAGAGAGTAAGGATTGGGCTGATGGGGGAAGGGGAGACTGGGGCAGTTTGGGCAGGGACTGGGGCAGCGCCGGCAGGGCAAGAGACGTGGATATCGAAAACAGTGAGCGGGTGAAGGACGAAGATGTGGGTGATAAAGTCACTGATGCAGTTAATGGAGATGGCAGAGAGGGCTGGGATAAGGAGAGGCATTGTGCCAAGTGGTCTGGTGTCAAGGATGAGGACCGAGGCAGGGTTGGGGTCTTCATAGAGGCAGACAACGAGATAGGAGGTGGGGACGAGGGGTTAAGAGTGTCCCGCGAAGCCCTGGGCATCCTGCAGAGCTTCATCCAGGACGTGGGTCTTAACCCGGACGAGGAGGCGGTCCACACCCTGTCAGCTCAGCTGGGCCTGCCCAAACACACCATCCTCAGCTTCTTCCACAGCCAGGACCACCAGAGTCGGAATGAGGGCCAGCATCAGCACCATAACCACAACCACAGTCACACCCAGGAGGACCAGTACGGCTGCTCCGACCCAGACCTGGCCCAGGCACCGAGAACTACTGAGCAACAGGAGGAGGTGAATGTGACGGCAGGTGATTCACATCAAAACGCTGAGACACAGGACGAGGACGAGGAGGAGAGCGCAGCGCGGAAAAATGAAGAAAGTGAGATCACGATTTTGAAAGAATTGGACGTAGGCACTCAAACAATTCCTATCATGAAGGAGGAGCAAGAAAACTTCATCTAACCCAAATACGTCCAGCGGCATAACTTGGACGAGCCATATGTTCCCTGTCAGCTACTGAGATGCTTCGCTTCTCTGATATGGCATAACTCAAACTTGGTCTGCTTGCAGCCGCTACACACCAGTAATGACTCGCACTGTTTTAGTAGTGGTCTGTCCCACTTGTGTGCACCAAAAGATTATGGAAAGCTGACTGAATTATATCTCTTTGGCATTGGAGGATGCTCGCTGAATTGTAAAACAGACACCTACAGTATGAAATAGCTCCAGCCAATTGCTTCACTGTTTCAAATGAATAAACTATATCAAGCCGACTATATAGCAATCCCGATTAGAGAACTGTTTCGCGCTTTGAGGATCTTTAATGCACTTGGACAGAAGATGTGAAAACTGTGGCTATATGAAACTCATTACATGCGGTTTCTGTGTAGATATGTATGTGGATCAATGGGGCCCAATACAGATCCCCTCAGATTACAAATCATTGTTTATAGAGAGAAATTTCCGTTGGTTGAATATCTGACTTTAGAGAAATGTTCATGCCAGAAATGCCTTGTAGAACGTGGCACTGCCAATCTGTCTTTTCTATGCTCATGATATTTCCATCGTTGTTTTTTTAATTTAATTTATTTTTTTTTTTTTGCTATGCTTCACGAGTGCTTTGTGTTTTGAATCATTTTTTGTTGTTGTTAATATTGTCATAAAAAGTTCAAATGACGGTTTCCCTCAGGAACCTCGGTGTTATTTCTCACTTTGTCCTTGTCCGTGTTTATTGCATTGCTGTATAAACGATCAAGTTTCATATTTCTGTTTTGGATGACATGCAGTGTGTATTAGAAAAAAAAAATATTATGGCTTCATATCCTATCTAAGAGTTTCATTCCAAAATGAATTTCATCTGGAAAAATGGATGCTTGTTCTTATAAAGTTCCTGTTGGGACAAAAGTAAAGCACGGGATCCTCACTATTAATGTTCTGAGTCATCTAAAGAGCTTTGCTGACAAATAAGTAATGTTTTGAAGAGTGTGGTCCTTTTAATGGATATTAATGGATGAATTTGAGATAGTTATTTTGAGATACTAGTAACTAGTATGTACAAATATTTTGGAATGAACCCCTTCATGCAGTATAGGCTATATTATACAGAATAGAAACAATGGCTCAGTTTCCAACCTGATAAATATAAGGATATCCAAAATGCCACCATGCAAATGTGTCCATTCTTGTCCCTTTGTTCAACACATCAATTTTGGTTAATGGTTATTAAAAAGAAATCATTTGCTCCTGATCACATAAATATTCCCACATTTCCACTGGTGCATGAATTTGTGAATCTGTCTTTAAAAAATAATAATTATTATAAGTGTTATGTTCATAAGCAGGTTATTTATCTCATTTTTGTAGGATTGTGTTGATTTTGTTATCATATGTAGCAGAGATGAACAAAACTAAAGTCCAAGGGTTATGAAAGCCGTATTTTAACATTTGCTTTGACAGTCAAATATTAAGTTTTTGTTATTTTAGACAGACTGCGCTTTTGGGGAACCAAGCGCACATTGTTTAATGTGTCATCATGAAAAAAATATAACAATCAAGAAATCAAAGAAACCAGAGCCCAGTGTTAAAAAAGTACTATCCTAGCAAACCATTAAACTGAATGAAGATGCGTTCATTTTTATAAATTAAGTTTTTTAATTAATCACACGTGTATTTTTTTTTTTTTTTACTTCATTATGTTCTAATCAACTGATCTTCCAGGAGAAATCATTATTTTCACATATATAATCTCTGAGTTTAATAAATATTCATGTGTTTTGAGTGCAGGGCTGGACTGATAATTTTCAACTTCACTTATTGATAAGACAGGGGGAAAAATATAGGGCAAAGACATTTGATAGACCCATCTCATCAGATAATAGGTTGTCTTATTCTATAGGGTCATGTTACTCACTTCTGTTCAAAAACTTGACACTACTTTTCTCACCCATCAGCGGTTTGTTACGCCAGCTTTGATGCATTATCGTCTCTCTCGTCAAGAAACACACGTTTACAATCTGGTGTGATAGAATCTGCGGGAGCATGCAGAGGCTGAGATATCTGGGAGGGTACACCATGCCTCCTCTACTTCCTGAATGATATCAAAATGTTTTTCTTCCTCGAAACTCTGCAGCCAGGTGCTGAGTGGCATGATACCACCAGATAAGATTTTCACTCTGAATATATCTTAGAGTCAGGGTGGTTTAGCTAAATATGGATTTGGAAATGGAGGGGGGTTTGCAAGGTTTATCAGCATAAAACAGACTCAAAGAAGCAAGCGGTGTGGTGAGAAACAGGTGGAACTTATGTATCTATTATTTTAATATAAACCTGGTGTTATTATTATGATCATATGATTACATTGGTACAGAGGTGGGTAGTAAGTTTACCCACTGCAAGTCAACAGCCTACAGGCCTCAACACTGTATAAAATGTCAGAGCCTTACATTTCACCACCAGGATCATGCTGGAAATAAGTGTCACTGGCCTGCATGTCAGCCCCTCTCTCTCTCCTGCCTTCCCTGTCTCTCTGCTGTGACTGTCAAATAAAGCAGAAATGCATTAAACAAAAATCTTTAAAAAAATGACGAGTAAAGTAAGCAGGCAGCAGACTGCAATAATAAAAATTAAAAAAGCAATATCTGTATCCCAAAACTGAAAATTGAATACCTACTCAACAAACAAAATTAAAATAGTTGAATATTCTGGTCCAGTAACACATTACGAGTCATGCAAAGGAGAAAACACACTTTTTGAGAGTGAGTGCCCTTCACGTTATGTTCTGTGGGCTGTACTTATACTACTCTAGCTCAAGTTGTTCTTTTCTACCGGTAATCGACTCTTTTCCCTTGTTATATTTGAGCAAATAGGTTGTATTACAGTGGTTTCTCTCTCCATGATGGTTTTAGAGAAAGTTGATGATTTTCACACAGTGAGCTGACAGACACACATCGCTCTGCAGCTTCACACTCAGCACCACAGAGCAGGTGATGAGAGAAGACGCCCGTGCAGCCTCAAGTTGCTATATTACAAACTTGTCAGTTAGTGAAACAATGTATTTAAGTGGTTTTATGAAATAAGAACAGGTTGCAAAATTGGTTTAAATACAGTCACTCCACTGTTACAACCATGTCAGTGTGCAGGGACAGTTGTAACACATGCCAGGGACGTGTGTTACAACTTAATCAATCAAATACTCAAAGTGATTATTTATCATACACATTATTGCAACTAATCATTTCTTTAAATAAAAAAATGATCTTTTTTCACACTACATGACAAAAAAGAAGGGATACTGTCAAATTATATTGCAAGAAATTATTTAATGGGTAGAACACGCTAATGTTTATGAATAAATTAATGAATATATTGATTATTGTACAATTTTAAACATTTTTAAGGTTTGTCAACATGTTTAGCACTTGTCAACACTTCTTGTGCACTGCATGTTGCAAGCAGATCGGAAACAGTTGGAAACCTCACATTCAGAGCAGCCTGAAGCCTGAGCTTTTTCTCACAGGAATTACTTTAACATACGTTTACCTCATCATTTGAAACTTTATATTTAATATCAACACACAGCATTGTGTAGGCCCCCTTTAAGATATAAATGAAAGCACTTGGGGCGGTTTTAATAGTAGCTGTTGGGATCTCTTGATATTTGGTATCAGGACAGTATGCAAAAAATAAATCTGATAGAAAAGTTAAATCTTTTCCTCAAAAAACACTTTTGCTGGTAATTTTCTCTGGGAGTTTCAAATGTGGTGCTACAAGCATCCCTGGTCTCCTCCACAAAAGAAAAATGCTGTTAAATCGCTTCTTTTTGAAGTTTTATTACATGGTGTGAAAATAGATCAAGCTAAAAATGTACCCAATGTAGGGTTTCTCTTGAGTAGTTTTCTTACACAGTAACTTTTACTCATACTCAAGTACTTTTGGATGAGTAACTGTACTCTTACTCCACTTAGAAGTATTCTGTACTCTACCCAGCCGTGGGTCAGTAGCAGTGAATTGGTGTCATTGTTTGCAGTTATTAGACAACATTCGACTGTGCTGATCACCCGGACTCTGTACCAGCAAAACTGTGTCTCTACAATCACATGCCCCTCAATGCTGCCTGTGTTTCCGTCTCCTGTCTGCTTTCTTTCTTTCTGTTGCTTCCTTCATCTGCACTGCTGCCTCCATCCCTGTTTCTCTCTGCTATCTCCCTTTACTGACTTTGCACATCGGCGCGCTTCCTCAGATGGTGCAACGTTCAAGCCCCATTTGGTCAGAATAGCTTTACGGAGTAATTCAATAAAGCTATATGCTCCTTTCTGTCATCTGTTTCCATGACAATGCCTCTGTCAGGGCCAATGGGAGGCCGCGGAAGCCTCATCATCACTAATATTAGCTATAATAATGATAATGGTGCTCCTGAAATGCTATGCTTGTGATGATGATGACGGTAATGATTATCACGGCTCTTTTGTCATGCACCCCATCCCCCATTCTGAGTCATTAGCCCACTGATATTTGATGTCCCCACCCCTATTTTCTTAAAGGGACTGCTTTTTTCCATAATGACCTTTATAGCTTGAATTATGCATGTTGTCAGCATTTTATGTGCACCACATCAGTAACTTTTATTCTCCTTGTTTTGAGTTTTCTGTTGTCTATACAGCATCATGTGCTTAAAACACTCCCTAGACAAATCTCACCCATCTGTTCTCACTTATTATTGTTAGTAAGTCTCCAATAAGTATCTGATTATTTCAACACTCATGTTGAAGAGACCCTTTAAGTGTTCATAGTCTGTTTTGTCTCAAGGTGTTTGTTTCAATAACTCATGCTGACTCATGCGGTCCAATGGTCCAACACGCCCTTGTGTCCTAGTTCTTTGAATAGTCAATACTCTTCAGCTGCTCCTGTCCTTATCTTTCTTTGTTTCTTTCTTTCTCCAGAATTGCCCATAAATAAATATAAAGATAGATATAGAAATATATAGAAAGTAGTGGCACTTCCACAAATCTTAGAATAGGTGAATCATGTTCCTCTTTTTTATTATTATGGCCTTTTTCTTTTGTTTTTATTTTATGTGTATCTGAATGTGTTTTGTTCTATTTAGACCCAAGAAAGAGTAGATGTTTTCATTCAAAACAGTTAATGGGAATTGTGGTAAATTAAACTAAACTAAACTAAATCGTCCTTGCCACACCACTATTATTTTATCTTTGTCTACCTGAGATTATGGGGTTTTGGCACTAACCTGTGCAAACTGGCTGCCATTACCACACTCTCAGCAGCAATCCCCTGCTTGTAATTTGTCAGAACAAGACCGGATGAAGGACATTTTTCCTTTAGTCTGCACAGGAACAGCCAAGCCACATTTTATCCTTCCTTCTTCCAGTTTGTCTGTGACAAAACAGCATTGGCTTTATCGCTTTTTGAGTTGAAGTCGGTTGTGGATTTGTATATTTCCAGCAAACGCTGTCCCTAAACCAGACCAGTGTGAAATATTATTTAATATTTGGCATAAGTAACACAGGGGTCCTGGGTGGTCAGTAGGCTGACATGTCTTCCTGCACCTCAGCACATCAGGATGCAGCATTTCTCTGAGGATTTATTCATGAAAATACTTTAAATGGTTTGGAAATAACATCGACAGTGCATCCAATATATCAAGATGCAGACCTGCAGACCACCTCTGAGCCTGGGCGAGGCTCCCTGGCTAAGCTGGCGGAAATGAACCTCAAATATTGCATCTCAAACTACAGGGAGAAATATTAAAATTTGTATGATCAAGACACAACAATTTCTATACACTGATTTGAGTTTTAGATTTAAATAAAGTGGTTGACTTTATTGTACTTTTCTGTTGTTATCTTGATAATATGAAAGTCATTTCTGCCTGCACAGCTTAGGGCTTTTACCATTCATCTACTTTTTATCCACTGTTTGGAGTTTTAATTTACTGACTGACTGGCTGACTGACTGACTGACTGACTGACTGACTGACTGACTGACTGACTTACTTACTTACTTACTTACTTATTTGTTTATTTATTTTCTCCTTGTCATGTCTTACTCATTTTATTACTATATTTATTTTGATATTTTGAGTTTTATCTATTTCTTCCTCTCGTTTGCTCAATTTCTGTTTTTATTTAATCATTCATTTTTATTTTACTTTATTTAATTTAATTTATTTTTAATTTATTCATTTATTTATTTTTCCCCGTTTCATATCTTACCCATTTTATTACGACTTTTATTTTGATATTTAGAGTTTTATCTGTTTCTGTTGTTTCCTCATTGCAAACTGCTGAGATTTATGAAAAGTTTCTGGTTTCAGTTTCTGGTTTTATTCATTCATCCATTCATTCATGTATTTCACTCTGACCCGTGCCGTGTGCGGGTCTGCAGCCAGACCTCAGCGGGCCCGTCCGCCTCGGCTCCCCGGTCACATGATCAGTCAGCTGGGCTTCAGCACATCCGCCTGACCCGCCGCTGTTTACAAATCAGCAGACCGAGCAGCGACACAGCAGAATGGGGAGTCCTGCGTGATCTGAACAGGTAGCCGGACCACACCGACAGTCCACGTCGCTTTGAAACATTACTTGACGCCGCTCTGTGGTAGTCACACCTGGTTTTAATCCGTGTGTGAGTGTGTCACCACTTTGTTTCGTTGCCTTTCACTAGCGCTATGTCGGAAGTAGGCCCCTTCCCGGCTCGGCTGGACGCTGCTAACCGCTAGCTAGTAGCTTGCTTCCCGAAACACTCTTGTCATGTTTGTGTCACCTTCACTAAGACAAAACCTAACCACGGCTTGTCTTTGTAAGTTCCTCTGAACTAGTTTTGCCTTCGTTTTGCCTTCGTTTTGCATTGGCTGGATACAAGCTAGCTGTTGTTTGGCGCTGTGTGTGTTTGCATCGATAATCCCGCTGGTTATTACCATCCATGTTGCATTTAATCGAGCACTGTATGCCAGTTCATGTGCAAACTGACTTTAATAGATGCGAGTTGTAATTTGAGAAGCGCAGCAGAAAAATAATAATAAAAAAAAATCTCTTGCATAACATGTTTGCAAAATGCAGTGCTCCTCCACATGCCATTGAATCCTGGTGGGCCACCGTGCCAGCAGGTTTCAATGCAGAGTTGTGGTGAAACCCTGCCCACACGGTGTAAAATGCTGTTTTAGAGGCCCGTCCACCTTGCTAAGAAACATTCAGTGCGAAAAACTGCACAGAGGCAGTGCTGTGTGACTGGGTAGATTGTGATTTGCATTAGGCAGTAAAACCACTTCTCATTCAGTAAAAGGCTGGTCTGTCGACCTTTAGATCCAGAGAGGAAGAACAGTGTTTTCTCAGAACTGAAACCAGCCTTTTGCCTGTTGTGTTGCACGGCTGATCCCTTTACAGTGTCTGCAGTAGTTTATCAAAGCTGCACACACACACACCTGCACTTGTCTCACACAGTATTGGGGAAAATAGGCTGTGGGTGGGTGATGTGTGATCACACTCTAAAATTGGGCTTCTAATGTGTTTCTGCATGTGTGTATATGTTGAATATGTTTCTTCCTGGTTTATTTATTTATTTATTTATTTATTGTGTAGGTCCTCCCAAAGATCTGCCGCTTCATGTAAGCAAGATGTTTTTGGCGTGTCAGCCGGTCGACCCCGGACACAGCATGTTCCCGATCTTGGCTCAAGTCAAGGTCCTGAGTGTAGAATAGACTGGCCTCCTGCGGATCATGTGACTGTTAAGGCCGTTGGGCTGTAATTGCGTGTTGAAGTAGAGGCATGTGAGTTTGTTTAGCACAGTGTTTCTCTCTTTGACTCCCCGGTAGTCTCCTATCACCTACACTAGCAGTGCCATCTCCTCTCAATGCTGTTTTCTAAATCCCCTGTGAGCTTTTGTACTCTTAGAGCCATGTGTTACATTAACACCCTATTTTGCATCAGGCAGTAATTTGGCAGTGACTCAGTGACACAGTTGTGGTGAAGTCTCCTGGGCTGTCTGAGCTAATGATGTGAGATTAGTGATTAAGTGTGGGCTACTTTCAGGAAAGATCAAATGAATTTTTCAGAGTCGTCAAACAAGACTGCAGCCTGGTCAGATCAAGGAAAATGCAGCTGCTGACATTGAAATTGAAACTCTTATGGTGCTTCAGTAACATATTTAACATTTAGTTTCAGTATTGTTTAGCCATTGTACTTTAAGTTTTACATGCTTCAACAGGGGTGAAGCTAGAGCTGGGTAATAAATCAATATCATATCAATGTCGGCACATGAGACTAGATATCATTTGGGGTTTTGGATAGCATAACATCTTTATCTTTCAATTTTCTGAACTTATTAGACTGTTGGAGCTGTTCTGTTATTGGCCTCTACCTGCTTGGTCATCATATCCACATTACTAATGATTGTTTTCCAAAAATCTCATTGTATAAAAATTTTGTGAAAGCACCAGTACTCATCTCTACAGTTTTGTCTCAATATAAACATTGAGGTATTCAGTCAGTGAATGATTGCAGGATTTAATTTTGTCCTAGTTGAAGCATTTCTTTGTGCTTTTAGGTGATCCCTCAGATTTCCTATACTGTATCCAATCAGTGACCAAAGGCAGGCTCTATTTTTTTCAAGCAGATCCGTTGTATGAAGTAGCTGAGTTAGTGTGTGACTGTTCTGTGTATCACAAGCCTGAATATGCCCTGTTGTCTGCAGTGATGTAATAAGTTTGCCCCCAGCGTTCTCAGCTGATCTGCCGCCCCTGGATGTTTTCATGATATTAAAAAAAATCTGAGGCTGCCTTGCTCTGATCCAGCGGAAAAAAACACAAAGAAGTGACAGAAAGTTATAGGCTCTAATCCAGCGACCTGCGTGTCCCCTTTGAGTTTGAACGTATTGTTAGTAACTGCTACCTTTCAAAAGTCAGCAGTATGACCAAAAACCATTTCTCTCTCTGTCACACGCTCTAATTCAGCTTTAACCTAGCAGGCTGTAATTATGAAGCAGAGTCGTTTCAAGAAGAGGGAAGTGAAATATTATGTGGAGCTCATTAATGAGGCTTGTTGATGGAGGAAGCTAGGGGCTAGGCAATGCGACTTTTAGTATTGCTTGAAGCCATTTTGATGTCAGCAAGACCCAAATAGGCTGTGTGAATGGTTAACAAGTCTTAACCAATGTAACAAGATAGTATTTGTATGCAGCCTGCATTTCGAGCGATGCAGTTTGGATTTAGCTCCATGGGCTGTTTTTAGTTAAATCCCAGGAACAGATCTTCCACCCCAGCAACAGATGGATGCAGTGTTATTTGTCTGTTGATTTATTTATGCATTTCATTATGTATTGATTTGATTATTTCATAAAAGATTCGTGTTTTGAATTATTGAGGCATCTCCAGGTGCATCGAAGTGAATTATGCAGAAGCTAATTTGCCTTGATTATTATGTTGCGAAGTTCGGACGTTGTTGTAGTGTACGTGAGGCTCCTCTCTGGGAAGGAACTAATGAAAGCAGCAGAAGGCTAACGGAAGACTTGCTTCAGGCAAGACTGTGCTAACACGGCAAGGCCTCAAATCTACTACCTGCAGCATCTTTTCACTCGCACACAAGGGGCTGCAGACACACTTGCATATGCACAATACATTCCTCCTCATAGGGTAAGTAGTGGTGTGCAATCTGAGGAGGTAAATGCATTATTAAAAAGTTAGGAATGACCTTTTCTTTGTAGCAGGGAGGGACAAAGGACTGGATGCATTTTCTAGGTTGTGGGGTTATGGCGAATAATGTGACTTCAGTTAGTTAGATATTTGACATGCTAGGGTACTTAAGTTGATACTACAAAGTTTGTAGCAACACAGGAAACTCTGATAGTCTTTCATCACCATCTTTTAACAGGAAACTGAGAAAACAGGTCATTATTGTATCTACCTATTCAAAACAATTCTCCCTCTTTGCCTATAGTTGTGGATTAGCTACGATTATTTAATAGGATAATGTCCTTTTCATAAGAGAGGGGAGAAAAAAACCCACTGACTTAAGACAGGCATTAGTCTTTGAGGGGAACAGATGTTGCCTAAGAAAACAGGCACATACATTATGCATATAAAATTATTTCTATTTTGATGACATGCGTAGCTGATTTATCGAGCGGTGTTCCATTCGTATGGTTAACAGGTTTAAGAGATGCCTTTGTTGTGTTATTTCCATAATTAATAAAGGGAAAAAAACATAATGCTCTGTGGAAGCATGCTATTCTGTAGGCCTGTGTATTAGGCTAACCATATTCATAAACATGGAATAATCCCAAGCCGGATAAAGAATGGAGGCATCGTTGGTTAACCTAGATTGCGGCGCTGTGATGTGTTCACAGAGAAAGTTTGTTGACTTTTTTCAGAACTGAATTTCCTTGGCATGGAGGAGTTGGCTCAGGGTTTACCTGGTGAGGACTGGGGGGGGGGGGGTTTGGAGAGGGGAGGGTTCCTGGCTCGTGCTGTCACTGTGAGACATTTTCAGACGATTCACTGTTAGCAGCAACCTAT
This sequence comes from Myripristis murdjan, assembly GCF_902150065.1. Taxonomy (NCBI): domain Eukaryota; kingdom Metazoa; phylum Chordata; class Actinopteri; order Holocentriformes; family Holocentridae; genus Myripristis; species Myripristis murdjan. The sequence continues at coordinate 20,798,644 of NC_043990.1, read as the reverse complement.
GCTGACTGTTAGAAGATTGAAAAGTATTTCTGATACCCATACCTTCATGTTGTTTGTGTGCTCATTCTGTCTTTTTTCACTCATGTGATTTTTATGTCCCGCCACTAAGGTTTGTGTAATGCAGGACACTGTGTCATCCTGATGGTGTCTCTGTCTGTGCATAAATACACTGAACACAAAAACTCAGTAACAAAACACAACAGAAACTTTTCACAAGGTTCTTCCTATAGAGAAGGCAATATGATTTCATTTTGGAAATACCTTGATGCATAAATTTACATATCAATGACAAAAATCATGAACTCCTTTATACTTTAAAATACATAGTTCCTAGTAATACCACCTATGTATTATGTGAAATATGTTGACATCAAAATATTTGCTAATTAATGTATTAATTAGCCTAATTAATGACCTCATTAGCCAACCTAGTTTTGTTTAATGTATCATGGTGATTATGGTGAGACATTAGGTATCTGAGGTGCCTCTTGTTAATTTAAGCCATTCTTCACTAGTTGTAATTAGTGTCATTATCTTAGTTTAGTCATTGATGTTGTGGTAAATACAAAAGGTGGCCTCCAGTCTGAAATCATCATACTGTAGGGTAAAGAATGATTAATAAAAAAAAATCAATAGTGAAGCATTCAGAAAACCTAAGACCATTCTCTATTTTCATGCATTTTCCAATTTTTACAGTGCCTTGCATAAGTGTGCACCTGAAGTGTGCATTAAGACAAAAAAGCACACATCTGTTGGATGCACAAATATTCACTCCCCCTCATTCAATACTGCTACCCCACCTTTCAGTGCAATTACAGAGGCGAGTCTACCAGCTTTGCACATCTAGAGTCTCCGATTGGGCTTTTCTAAAACATTAAAATTCTTTGCCTTAAATTATTCCATTGTATCTCCAGCTGTATGCTCAGGGTCATTGCCCTGCTGGAAGGTGAACCTCTGCCTCAGTCTCATGTCTCTTGCAGACTGAAGCAGGTCAGGAAGAATAGCCCACAAGATGGCTTCATCCATCTTGCCCTCAGTCCTGACCAGTCTCCCAGTACCTGCTGATGAATAGCCTCCCTGCAGCGTGATGCTGATACTTGTGCATCCAACAGATGTCAGCTTTTTTGTCTCTGTTATTGTTTGCGTCACAACTAAAAGTATTTTGCACCTTCACAGTATATGGTGTGTCAATCAAATGGTAAAAGCCCAATAATACCAATCTGAATACATATGCAAGGCACTATAAATATACCACTTTAACGCTATTTACTGTTTACTGTGAGTTTAATTTCATAAAGATTTAAATCAACTTCAAACAGAGTTAAATTTTATTTTGCAAATAAATAGTTGGCTGCAGGTCTGCGGGGTGACTGTGTTTCAGTGGGACATAGTACATGACAGTTGTTTTCTGAACTACCCTATGCTCACTTTTTCCACTGCCTTCATTCTTGGTTTCGCTCCATTTCTCATCAGTAATGCGGACGCATTTATGATATCAAATAATTTCCTTGGCCTATTTTTGAGCTCTGAAGGTCTTTCCATTCTTGTTTCTTTTTGCAGACAAATCCTCTTCTGAGTTTTGGCTGAGGAGAATTGCAAGGCTGTGACAGTAAGTAAGGATACGAAACAATTCAAAGCTGTTAATTAGCCATAGGAGTAGAAAGACTTAACTGACTGCAGTAGGGAGATTGTCTTTATGCCTGAACCTCTACACAGGGAGATCAAGATCAGACACTTTAGCAGCACAAATGCGTGTCAATGCAGGCTGTGGCTGATGGCCACTCTCCTATTCACTATTCAGTTGTAGCAGCAGTATTAGTCTTTTATTTCCCCTGAACTTAAGAGCCTTTTTATGACTTCAAAACGCACAGGCAATGTGCAACACACACATCAAAATCTGTTAGCTCTTTTTGATTTTGAGCCTGGTTTCTCTTTCTCCTCCTACCGTGTTCCTCTAGGTCCTGCTGGGTTGCGGTCATGCAGCACCCAAACTTCGAGACCCGCCACCCTCTCCAGACAGACGAGCAGCAGGAGACCGGCTTCGACCCGCTCCACAACTTTAACAAGAACCACAGCAGTACGTCGACCCCGATGGCAAAACACAAAGACACCCCACCTGCAGTCTAGATCTGGTTGAAACTCTAACATGGACAGCCTAACATCCAATTTGAGTCCCTGAGTACATTTTGAGAAACAAGTCAAAACGCTTTGTTGGAGTATTATTTCTTAAGCCCGCTTTGTGAGTAGCTACTTACCAGAGGTTTATAATAGAGGATTAAACTTACTTTTGCACTGAATAGAGTGGTGGAGGCTCTTTACAGGGACCATAACCAGGAGATAAGAAGTAGAAAGAGATTGGATGAAGTAAAGAGGTAGATGGAGAGAGAATAGAGAAGAAGCCAGCTGTTAAGTGTGAGTCAGACTGATGATGCCTACAGGCTGTGTGTGTGCATGTGTGTGTGTTTGTAGTTTTGCGTGTGAGAGAGCAAAAAGGTGGGGGGTCGGCATGTTGTGGAACTGATGAATATTCATGCTGAGTGTCCCTGTGGAATGATCCACTCCTGTAACTAATGTTGATAGACAGCTCTCCGACTGCAGTGCGTGTTCACCTGCAGGCCAAATTAGTCTTATTACCGGTAATAAAGGCGATGAGGAGGAGTATGGTGCTTTACTTTCATTTTTGCTGTCATCACTTTGCCTGCTTCACACTCTACCTCATCTCCTATCATCTTAGAGCATGAGAGGCCCCAGAAGGGACTGATGGGTCATCTGTTAACAGGAAATAACACACTAGCTTAGTTTTCAAAGCTGGTGCAGCGTTGCTTTTGTTAGTTTGTGTTGTATTTCGTATGGTCCCTCATTCACATGCACTGAAAATCATTGCTTCATAGAGTTTCATTCGTTAGCATAGGTTGATTAGATCTCCCCCTTGTGGCTCACCATGTAACTGTGTGTGTGTGTGTGTGTGTGTGTGTGTGTGTGTGTGTGTGTGTGTGTGTGTGTGTGTGTGTGTGTGTGTGTGTGTGTGTGTGTGTGTGTGTGTGTGTGTGTGTGTGTGGTGTGTGTGATCACAGGAGGATCCCTTGACAGCAGCTCATACTCACAGTCTCAGTCTACCTTCTTGTCATACAGGTAAGTGTTTGTGTTCAGTTTGCTGCTCTCAACTCTTGACTCTCCACTGGATGACACAGTATTTGGCCCATACTGGATGGAAAATCCTCTAAAACTACAACTCCTCTCCCTTTTTCCCATCCAAACTCCGTCCTCCCCCTGTCACGGCAGGAAAGAATGGGACGACCTGTTCCTCAACAGTAATTACCTTGCCAGGATCCGGCAGGCAGGCATCAACGGTCGACTGAGGAGCAGCCGCTTCCGCAGCGTGTGCTGGAAGGTAACTGCCAAATGGATCAGCTCGTCTTATCCAGTTTGATTAAAGTGGCTTGGGCAGATTCCCTTCCTCACAAAAGACTGCAGGTCTGGCAGTTTCCAGCGTGTTTTTTTTTTTTTGTTTGTTTGTTTGTTTGTTTTGTTTTTTTGATGAGGCCGTCTGTGGTTTGGACTGACATTACAGCAGCCTGGGGTTTGGTTTTGAGAGTGACTAGTGTCTGTATGCCTGATGACCTGTGCATCATCTGTGTCCTAGTTATATCTGGAGGCTCTTCCAGAGGACAAGAATCAGTGGATCAACAAGACCAAGGAGCTCCGAGCCCAGTATGAGAAGATCAAAGAGATGGTGAGAGTGCCTTGTCATGGTCATTTTCTCCAAGTCGCCCAAGGAAAACAGGCACACACCCAGAGCTAGCTTATTGCATTTCTAGCCTGGTACTTGAAGCTGGGAAAATAATTATTGGGTCATTTACCCGGACACGATCACCACTCTTAATCATCATATTTAGTCTTGATGATTTGAAGAACAGTGTTAATAATTTATGGCCACTCGGCATCTTTACTACTTTGAACTACCATAGTCATTCTACGAGAAATACAGTGTCGGTATTGACAATATGGCAGTAGTTCACTGCAATTCATTATAGAAACTCAAATCATAAGAGGCTTATGAGCTGTTAGTTGTGAAGCCCCAGTCAGAGTTGATAATGACGAGTGTTGAGTGGCAGGCTGTTGTTGACCAAGATGTGGACCTTTTCTTGTAGCACATCACCAACCCTCGGAAGGCCGCCGGCCAACAGGACCTGGTGGTCAACAACCCGCTCTCCCAGGATGAGGGGGTAAGTGTGAAAAAAGTGAGGGTGTGTATGTCTATAGCATGTTAGGTTTTCATCGTAATATTTATGTGTGGTTATAAAAATAATGCAGATGTAGTCTAATAGTCTGTCCCAGACTGTGCTGTTGCTACAGTCATGTACTAGTTGAGTGATCTATTATTGTTGATTCATTAGCAGATTGATTTAAGAAAAAAAAAAAACTAATTATAAAGCCACTGAATTGATGTTAAATCAGGCAATTAATAAAGCAGTTTTTAAATCAATAAAAAAGTCATTAAAATCTGTGGTTTTACTGTGTTGCTATTTATTTCCCCATCTCATAATCCCCTTTGCCTAGCGCTTTACCACTTACACTCTCTGACTGGGTGACACTTTTTTATTGGGCAGCTGTTTTGTGTCAGATGACATGCGCTCACAGTGTCATGCTCATAATAAATGGAAGGCACAACCTGCAGAGAAGTAGCTAGTTCTTCTTATTTGCCTGTTAATGAATTTTGAACTGGCCCCTCAATGCTGCAAGGTGCCAGTGAAGTATTCTCTCACCCCTCCATGGTTGGTCCATTCAGTAATTACCATTGCAGTAATTAATTCATCGATTAAGGAACAGAATTGGGGAATGGAATTATTAATTGAGTCATTCAATTATGTTTTTTAAAAATTGTTCTGTAAACAGTTTTTTAATTGCCTCGCTTTAAAGACACTTTAATTAATCCCTCATTTATTTGTTTATTTATATATTTATCTGGCGTTTCCTTGTTTACCAATAATAATTAATCCTTGTGCTTGTCAATAAGTGTTGTGCCAGCACGGTTCCTGCATTGCAGTTCCTTAGGCTCTGAAACATTGTCTTACAGCTTCATCTCCCTCTTTCCTTTCCCTCCAGAGTCTGTGGAACAAGTTCTTCCAGGACAAGGAGCTGCGCGGGATGATCAGACAGGACGTGATGAGAACGTCTGTCTCACTATCGTTCTTACTTCTCACTTTCGTACCATCATTTTTGCCCAGAAATTGAATAAAAGCGCTCTTGTGTTGATGTGAAGTCAACCCCTTCCCTGTCACTCTCTCTTTTCCTTGTCATCGGTTTGCATCAGGTTCCCGGAAATGCGTTACTTCCAGGAAGAAGATGTGAGGACCAAGCTGACGGACATCCTCTTCTGTTATGCCAGAGAGAACGAACAGTTACTGTATAAACAGGTGCGCTCAGTGAGAGTTCAAAGGTCAAGGTCAAATGGCTTCGGTGGTTGCGAGGTGGTTTTCTTGCTTAGCCATGGATGTTATTTATCGGCTGTTGTGTGTAACTGGTCCCTTGATGGTCTCAGCGTCTGTGTGTGTGGTCTTCAGTGTCTAATAAGCTCAGACAAAAGAACAAAAAAGTCTTTTGTAACATAATTGTTAACTGCATCTGTAAGAGGTGCCAGCAAATGAATGGAAGGATAGTGCAGTACTTCTTTTGTGAACTGAAAGTGACACGTGGCCAGGCGGTGGCTAACTATATCTGAATTAAAGCTGTCGTTATGGATTAGAAACCTTGTACATCACCATTTAAAAAAAAAAAAAAAAAAATGACTGACCACAAATGAACCATTTTTCATTCTCCTCATGCTTCCATCTTTCTTCCATCTGTCTCTCGTCTTTCTCTCCTGCCCTCTTGCCTCTCCCTCTCTCTCCCATCCTTCTTTTGTCTTCCCCTCTGTCTGTATCTCTGTCTACAGGGAATGCACGAGTTGCTGGCCCCCATAGTGTTCGTGCTGCACTGTGACCATCAGGCCTTTCAGCACGCCAGCGAGACGGCAAACCCCAGGTCAGTGTCTCCCTGAGCCCCTCACTGGTCACCAGGCGCTCACCCAGGCCTCCCATTGGCTCTAGAGCTACTCTGACGCCGAAAACATCCCTGCATCTATTTGGATGTCGTTGATTTGATATCTCTCTATCTCCATCTTTTTTACAGTGAGGAGATGAAGTGTCTGCTGAACCCAGTGTACCATGAACACGATGCCTAGTGAGTACACTCTATTGGACACGTAATTGATAAGGATAATTTGCTCTCCCCGAGTTCCCAGATTGATAAATTTCATTACAACTCAAATAATTGGAATTGCTTCACATGCCTTCACATGCTCTCTCTGTCTCTCTGTCTCTCTCTGTCTCTCTCTCTCTGTCTGTCTCAGTGCCATGTTCTCTCAGCTGATGGAGACAGCAGAGCCTTGGTTCTCCAGCTTCGAGAGGGAAGTCAGAAAGGTTTGTCTCGTCCAGCTATATCTGATATTGCACGTTGCACAGTAACTGTTACACGTCGTAAGCATAAAGACTCAATAATGGCTTGGTCTGCAGATATGAACATATAGATGTGATATAATGATACTGAGTGGGTGTACAGACGTGACAGTGGGGAAAAATTGGTTATTGCAATTTCAAACATTTATGTATTTTGTTGTTTTGTTGAGAATATTTGGCCAAAAATCATGTTATATATGAGAGAAAGACTCCTATTTTTATTTAAACAGAGCAAGTTCTGAATTGTAGTATTGAGTTTCCACCTCCCCTTTTCTTAAGCACCGGAAAAAGTAATTATGTAGAGAGAAGTGCACTTGCATATATTGTGCATGCAGAAAACACAGCTCAGTGTAACTCAGTGTTGGCATATTTTACTTCTCTCTATTCTCTGTACATCCAGTGGTTCGGTTTGGTTCCAAGTTGGAAAGAGGGTATTTTTTCCCAAAATGTTGGAGTATTCCTTCCTTCTGAGTTGTAATCTTAACTTGATCTCCTTTTCATTGCGACTGGTCACTGTGTGTTTACTTTATGGGTAAAGGCACTCATAATTAACACAGCATCACATAATAATGCACTCCTCCAGGGGAAGGAGGAGATGCTGACCAGCATCCCGTTCGCTCGGCCCCAGGACACGGGGCCCTCTGTTGCCATAGTGACCAAAGTCAACCGCATCCAAGACCAGCTGGTGAAGAAGCACGATGTGGAGCTGCACATGCATCTCAACCGGCTGGAGATCGCCCCGCAAATCTACGGCATGTCAGTAGATCCACATTCAGTGAGTCTATTCCTCATTGTGATGCCGGAATACACAAAAGCATCATTTCCCTGTCTGTGTGTCCATCCAGCCGGTGGGTGCGTCTACTTTTCGGCCGAGAGTTCCCTCTCCAGGACCTGCTGGTGGTGTGGGACGCCCTGTTTGCAGACAGCATCACTCTGGACCTGGTTGACTACATCTTCGTGGCCATGCTGCTGTACATCCGAGACGCACGTACGCCCCATTTCATCACCCACTGGGCATAATTGAGCTGTAGCATTTGTTGTTTTGGTAGCATGTACTTTGATATGACAGATTTAATTTAGAAAAATGTAATTTTACTGCACCTCATTTAATTAGATGGATCAATATTTTGTTTTAATATAATAGAGTAGAATATTTATAGCCACACAACAAAAGCTGGGGGGTTTTATGGTCAGCAGGGTGGCCTAGTAGTTAGAGAGGCTGCCCTTCAACTGTAGGATCTGGATTTAAGCTCTTGTATTCTCATGCCTCCACCCTGCTGAAGTGCCCTTGAACAAGACACTGAATCCCAACGAGCTCCAGAGGGGCTGGTCTGTATCTGAACCTGACCTCTAACCAGATTATTATAGATTACAATAGAGGCTGTGCTTTTGCATATCATCACTTGTATCTCCATAATGCCCGCTATTAAGAAGCCAAGAAACGGCCTTTGCATTTTTGTGTCCATCCAATGTGGTTTGACAGGGTTTTATAAAAAATCGAAAATAAATATCGGCAAAAAATCTAGAGCAGCAACACTGTAGTGACAGAGAAGTTAAGTGTCTTCAGCTGTGGACGGGAGGCTGTTTATGAGGCAAGTGCTTTTATTTTTCTGCGATCTGAAGGGTTTTTCAGTGGTGAGCAGGTAGGAAATATGATATGATGGATGTTAGAAGCTGGGGGAAATCTTCATTGGCGCATCTGAATATGCACTGGATGAAGAGGGATTCAGGTGTGGGTCAGTCAGTGTCAATGACTTTATGCTATGGAGAAGCTGAGCTGTTATTTTGCCGTTTGTGACTCACTATCAGTGCACACAAAGTCAGAAGTGTGCTTGAGCAAGGAGCCCAACCTGCTCGCTCATTGTGAATGATTACTGACAAGGACTTACCCTTACCTAACATTGAAAAATGTTTCATTTTGAAATACTAAATAAAAATGCATCACAGCTTTTCTAATGTTAAATGGCTCTTCTGGATTCTTGGTTTCGGTAACAGATATAAATGTTGAATCTAGTTAACTCTGAACCTTGTCCAGATTTGACACAGTCAGATTCACGTATAATGTCATGGATTTTGACTTAACCAAAAATGCATGTGTTGTCATTTGTCTGTCTCAGTGATTGCGAGTAATTTCCAGACCTGCCTGGGCCTGCTAATGCATTACCCTCCTATAGGAGACATCCACGCTCTGCTACACAAGGCTCTGTTCCTCCGAGATCCCAAGGTAAACAAACACACAAGAGCTGAAATGTTGTATTTTCAAATCCCCAGGGGAAAAAAAGTCCAGTGTGGTATATCAAGCGTGACTGATCAAATCCTTGGAATGCATGTCCGCGATCCATGTGACCAGAAGAAAAGTTGCAAAGCAGAAGCAGGCAGCTGCCGTGAGGGGGGAAAATAAACCTTACATATCAAAAACACTGTGTGTCTGTCCATTCACCCAAATCGCTCATTCATGCCTTTTATCACCGCAAGATTCAACTACTGCAGTAGCATTCTTTATGGCCCATGCTCCAAAGTCCTCAGTAAGTAAATACATCACATCCATGCCAGGCACTGACATGGTTCTGTACGTTAAAAGCTGATGGTGCAGCTTTGTTTACCTGATCTGTGTTGTTGCGCTGCTCTGATACAAACCATGTGCTTCCCTCCACGGCCACTGACCCATACTTACTTCGCCACACTCTTGTCCACTAATTTGTGGGATGGTGATCTAGGAATGGGCTGATCCAGTGTGACAGCAACACCCCTAGGTGTACCACCATGTCACGTCAGGTCCCCATCACAGTTACACCTGGAGGGGGGGCATCGCTTTTAGTAACAGGGGTGTGTGGGGGGGCTCTTGCATGGCTCATAAGTACTGAGTCAGAAACACCAAAGTGTAGCCATTTGCTTGTTTACGTAGTAATGCACATGCACACACAGATCTTGGGTTGGCTGGTGCCCAACATGATTGCAACCTTATTTTACTTGTTTATGAGGCACCACAGAGGCATTTTTTTCCCTTGTCTAGTGAAGGCGCTCATACATAAAGTGTTTACTCCTTGCCTCTTCTTCTAGAACAACCCTCGTCCCGTCAACTACCAGTTTCAGCAGAACCTGGACTACTACAAGACCAGGGGAGCCGACTTGGTGAACAAGACCCGGTAAAATACACACACACACAGCTTGTTTTCATCTATGTCACACACATAACTGCATCATCCAGTGGCCTAGATACTGTCAGGGTTTCTGCGGTCATGCTAATTCCAGAAAAGTCATGTGTTTGAAATTGTGTTTGACAAGCCTGGAAATCTTTGGGAAAATGATGAAGTGCCCCTAAAGTTTTGGAGAAGTCAGTGAAGATTTTAAACAATGATTGTTATCTTAACAAGTTGGTTTAGAGCCTGAGAAGCGAGGACCGTTAAGATATTTCTCTCCTCCTCGTTCACCTCCACTTCTCTGATTTCACCTGTCCTCCTTCCCTCTCTTCCTGCAGTGCCAGTGCCAAAACAGCACCACTCAACATCAACAAGGTCTCCAGCAGCTTGCTCAACTTTGGCAGGAAGCTCATCGCCCCGGCTATGTCGGGGGGGTCCAGCGGCATCTCGCCGATCAACAGCGAGGTGCAGTCCTCGTCCTCGCCCGCCCCGGTGGCCCCCTCACACCCGCTGGCCGAGCCCGCACCGAGCCAAACCCCCCTGCAGACCCAGAGCCATGTCCAGTCCCAGCACTACCGCCTGCTCAAGTCCGAGAGCATGCCTGTTCACCTCAGCAAAGGTAGGCACACTCTCTGTCATCAGCTACCAGCTCCTGTGTTAATGTCTGCAGCGGTGTAACCGGTGTGTTAACTGCATGTACAAATGAACACAAGTGTAGGTGAATCTGAATATTTGCAGCTCTTGGTTTGCGTTACATATGTGTGTGTGGCAGCATCATTCGCCTTGACTCTCCTATCTGCTAGATGTAGTTTCAGGCGGAGTTTCACAGGTCTCTCTCGCTGCCCAGACTCACACTGACACACAAGGTAACTGCTACCATGGCAACCGCTTGTGTGTACATCCCGTTCACCCCCTCCCCCTTGTCTTGTTTGTCATTGCTTCATGCGCATTTCGCTCACTGGTGCTCTTATCATTTACTCTTGCTTTCATCCAGCGCCGACCAATTTTCAGTTTCATTTCGTTGACTATCAGCCGTTCACCATCCAGTATCCCATCAAATATAATTGTACACATATTTATGTAATACCAACTTTTGACCGGCAGAGGGCAGTCAAGTCCACCACATTTGCAGAAATTAACTCCATAGCGCCAGTATCATGAAGTGTTTGGAGCGCTTCAGTCATTATTTTGAACTTGTGCCAAAAGAGCTTGTCGTGTGTTTGTGTGTTGATTCTGCTTGTTGTGTGTTGGTCCTGCATTGCACTGATGATAATATGTCGAGTGTGTGTGCTGTGTAATTGCCATAAAATGCTGCTCAATGTTTCTGGAGGTTTTGAGTTTGGAAAAAACGTGCGTTTTACTCGCATTTACAAGTGGAAATGTCCAGCTGGTGACACTTGTGACTGTGCTTTTTGCAGCTTGTGCCTCTTGCCGCTGTATATTCTGAAATTGAAATAGTGTAAGAATGTAACTGCAGCAGGACTTTATTTTTGAGATTTATGTATTCAGAGGTTTTTCACTTGGCTTTTTGTCTTTTGTACCACTGTGTGAATCGTTTTCTTTGACAGGGGTAATTGCTGTAATTCCTTCTAAAAATAAATAATGGGGGTGAATGTGAATATACGAGTAAAGTTATTTTATTCTAATTCATTTTGGTTTGTAAGCAGAATTTGTCTCCTCTCTCCTCTCTCTCTCAGGCCAAAGCTCCAGGACAGTAAGCTCTTCCCCCAGCACTGAAAGCCTCTCAGGTGGGTGTGGCCTGTCCACAGCCTCCCCACCCCTTCCCCCCTCCAGAGGAAGTGATGTCAGCACTTCGTCCCCACCCCTGTCTGCCACCAAGAAGGAGTCCTTCTTCAACATCACTCGCTCTCGCTCCCACAGCAAGACCATGGGCAAGAAAGAGACGGTGAGCTGTCACTTGTAGTCTCTCTCTATCTCTCTCTCTCTTTCTCTCACTCTCGCTCTCTCTCTCGCTGTCTCTATGTCCTCTTTTTTTCTTTCACTCAGATTTTTCTCCTACTTTCATCATCCTCTCTCATCAATATCTTCATCTTTGCTTTATTCTCTACCACCCAACTTCCTTCTCATGCCCTTCCACTTTGGCTTTTAAACTCTGACCCTCTCTCTTGGGGTGTGTGTGTGTGTGTGTGTGTGTGTGTGTGTCTGTGTGTGTGTGTGTGTGTGTGTGTGTGTGTGTGTGTGTCTGTGTGTGTGTGTGTGTTTGTGTTTGTGTGTGGGGGGTGTTATCAGGAGGAAGACTTGGAGGCCCAGGTATCCTTCCTGCAGGGCCAGATCAATGACCTGGAAGCCATGAGCAAGTACTGTGCCAAGATGATGAACACACATATCTGTGAGTTGAGCTCCTGAAACACACTGAATGTTCCAGTCACCTTATAATCATGTAAACCTGCGAATAATCCAAATATTAACCAAACACCCATCCAAACACTGCAAATCAAAGCTCAGACACACTGATGACTGACTGACACATGAAGTAAGCTCTTAATATAGCACCTATAGTACCAGTGTCTCAAATCCAATCCGGCATTAAATGCTGGTATTTAAATAAATAACATTTTATTTGTTCGGGAAAAAAATAACTAAATGGATAGACAAAATAATCACGTTGTAAATTTACTTCATAAATATTTTTTTTTTCTGTGGAGACAGTTTATTTCTGTTTTATTTAATATGCAAAAGGATTTAATCCATCTATTTATTTATCCAAAAATGTTTTAAATTTTTCTCTTTTTATCATTTGCACTGAAATGTTTACCTATTTGTCTATTTTCAGTATTTTATCCAGTAATTATATTCATTTATTTTAGGGCTTGACCATAACAACAAAATCATATTTATTGTCACAGTATTGTAGGGATGACTGGTGCTTTTATAAGATACTTAAGCATGGGAGTTTGTGTTAAGTGTTTTTTTTTTTTTTTTTTTCTGATTCCTCTATTCAGTATTTTCTCTCCCCTCTGGCTCAGATGTTAGGTGTGTGTGACCATGGGCTCTAACGTGACATTGGCTAATTGTTACAGAGAAATGTGTCCATGCCGTCCATGTAGTCGATGAATCTTTTGGATCCACATTAGAGGTCTTTTCATTAGCAGTCACTGTTGTGGAGAGCGCAATCATCTGGTCACTCACTCAGGCGCTGAAAATATCATCATCTGCTCTGTGCAGCAGCAGCCGCAACACAAATCTGCCCAGCCATGTCTGAGATCTGTATTTGATTGCTCTAGCCAACAGTGCTGTTCGATTCTCACCTCACCAAAATATTAAAGGAAAAAAATATTGGAAAACTGAAAATCAGAAAAATAGATAAATAAATACTTCTGCAAAAGTAAATAAAATAGCTTAATCCACCAACACAAGGTTAAATTTTTAAATGCAAAGGATATAAAGATGAAAATCTTAAAAGTAGTTCAATAAAAGAAATTAAGCAAAGTTGTGATTTGTGAGCCAAATTCTGAATCAAAACACATGATGTCTAAAACAAATTATTTATATTAGCTGATGCATTTAAATTTGTATCATGGATAATCTTGTTTGAGATGCTGGCACACCATGGATGCCATACATAAAGAGGTGAGAACAGCTCAATACAAGTTTGGGTAAAAGCATTAGTGTTTTTGTTACACAGGATGTTACACTGAAATATCTTTTCAGGATTATGAGAAACTTCCACTGAGCCCATTTTCCACTGACAAGAGATTATTTGAGCAGAGAGTCACTTAAACACATCTCAAAGACACGCAGCCCAGAGTAGTAGCAGGTGAAACAGCACAGTAGTGATGTGTTCCTCACTGTACTTGGACCGGTGAGTGACTGCTTGTCGTGTTTCAACAGGTAAGATTCAGGAGGTGATTCTTCAGGAACACTTGGAGAAAGAGGATGAGGTGCTGGTGTCGCTGGCCGGACTCAAACAGGTGTGTGTTTCTAATACTTGTGTTAATTATACGCTCCTTACATGCGTGTGTTTGTCCTCTGCTCTGACCTCTGCTGCTGGTGTGGCTCTTGATCCCGTCAGATCAAGGACATCCTGAAGGGGGCGCTGCGCTTCAACCAGAGCCAGCTGGAGGCCGAGGAGAATGAGGAGATCACCATCGCAGACGACCACTACACCTCCATGGCAGCAACAGCAGCCACGGCGACCGCGCCGCATGCCAGCAGTCACCACGACGACCACCAGCGGCATGGCAACAGCCAGCGGAACCGAGACTCTGACCACGACGGGAGCGTGAGCATGGACGAGAAGGAGGAGGAGGAGCAGGCGCTGACTCCTCCAGAGCAGCAGGTCGGTGGTCCCTCACCTGATAAACTGTCAGCACTGGAGCTCTGCTGCTGTTTCTGCAGACGGGAATTTAATGAATATACAAACATCGTGCTTTACCACATAATTGCTTTTTAAACACATTCATCCCATTGCAGCTCTATCAGCCTCATGCACAGCTGCTGAAAGCCTTATTCAAACGGGATTCATTTTTCTGCCTTTTAGTCCTTAATTTTACATGACATTTTGCACCAATATTCAGGTTTCATGCCTAGAAATAGCACTCAGCTTTCCCCTAGAATTTTATCTATGTATTTATTTATTATGATTATAAAAAGCCTGTGAAACAGCATTTAGACCGTCCATCCTTGGGAACTATGTATAACTCTGGAATGTAATCATTTCTGTGTTAGGGGTGTTACCATAGGCTAGTATTGGAAATGCACCATTTCAGTCTGATGTAATGTTATATGGCAAGTAACTGAAGGTAAAAGAGCCCAGAATCTTTGGTGGCACTGGCCTAAATTCACACTCTTTGCTGATGAATGCATCTCTCACTTTGTGTTTAAAATAATAACTCAAGTTGGTTTGATTGCAACTAAGACAGACTTGGTTCTTCTCGTGCCTCCAGGTGGCATCTTCTTTGGGCTCAGAGGGGAAGAACTGGGATGACTACATCATGGTGTCCCAGGACGAAGACCTGCAGGCCCCCGAGGGAGGCAGAGGAGGGGGTGGAGCTGAGCGCACCCCTCCCATCAGACGAGGGCGCGGCTCGGTGCGGATGGAGCCAGAGGGAGCGGCGGGGACCTTCCACGACCCCCTGATGGTGGGCACCGCTTCGGGCTCATCCAGCCCAGACGAGGGCTCCACCCACAGTAAAGACTCTGACTTCACCATTGTCAACCCGGGCGACCTGTGAGCCAGCCGGTTAAACTCCGCTCCTCCGACGCCTGAATCAGGGAAACCTGGACCTGGAATCGGACGGAAGCGGGTGGGGTTGGGATCTCGGGTCCTCGGCGGAGCACCACCGGAGCTGCCGCTGGGTAAAAACTTGCACATGTGAACTGTGATGTGGCTGGCTCGCTGAGGAAGCCGGCCAGTCACCGATACCGTATACTCTGTCTTTCAATCTGTCATCTGTGCCACTTCAGTCCTGTCTAACTCGATGCTGTATACTCTCTCCTCTACCCAATGCCTGTCCTCTCATCATGCTTGGGACTTCAACGGTTACCATCCAACCTCGGCTCCCACTCATCATGATTTTTAACTGCAGTGCACTGCTCTGCCAAGAGAGGGTGCCATTGAACTGCTTACTTTGTCACTACATGATTGCTCTCGAGAGTTGGACCTCAAACTGCATTTACTGACTGGGGAGGACGCTCTCCTCTCCCCAAAGCTCACTGTACTGATTGGAGTTTAGTACTCTGTTTCTCTGAAATGTGGAGATCTGGCCATACCTCTGTCTAATAGGTGTGTGTGTGTGTGTGTGTGCGCGCGCATGTGTGCGTGCATGAGTGTGTGTGTGTGTGTGTGTGTCTGTCCATCACTTCATTCATCTTCTCTCTGATACTCAAAGGAAAGATGCTGTCCTGATTCTGTGTCAGTGGTTGAGGGCAGCTTGCTCCCCATCTTAAACCAGTGCCTCAGACCGTTATTTTAAACCAGACAAAACCTGACTATTTGCTCTTATTCTTTTTTGTTACTTTTTTTTTTAATTTTTAAGAAAATATTTTAACCCTTAGACCTGCATTTCCTTGTTAAAATTATTAAATTATGGAATAAGGTTCTTTTTCTGTTTTCTTCTTTTTTTTTTTTTTTAATTGATTCCAAAGTGGAGATTTTTTTTTTTTTTATGTGGCGTAGATTTTGTTTCTCATATCATCGTTTAGTTGTTCTTGCTTCCTGTGGTAGCCATATAAAGCAGTGCACACAAAGAATGTCCCTCTAGCTGACCATCCAGTATAATTAACTCTAGACCAATAAAACTACATTGCTCTTGCTACACAGTGAAGTTATTGTGTTTGTTTGGGGAATGCGTGTACACTCTGTGAAGACCGATGTAAAAATGCGTGTGTATTTGTCTGAGTAATTAGGCTGCACAAATGACTGCATATAATTAGGTATTTCAATTTTAGTTTCCATAATCGTAATGTGGAGTGTTGCCAATGCTGAAACTTGTCATTTCACATAGAACACTTCCATAGAGTATTTTAAAGATTAAAAAGTGCACTAAGAATCTTTCTCAAATCATCAAATTTTTGATAAATCATCACAGCATCAGGCGAAGTAGTTGAGATTGTCATTTTAAATATGATCCTACAACCCTAGTGAGAAGTGGCAGTCATAAATTAGCATAACAAATGGCACTTGCTAAGAGGCTTTTATCCAGAGTGCCTTATTGCTCTATAAATGCATTTTTTTTTTTCATATGATGGAGTGTCTTCAGATGAAATCAGACCCTTAATTGTGGCAGTGGCAGTGCTATGCCGCACTCATTAAGCTACACAGGAGCACCCAAACATTTTGCATGTGTCAGTCTGACTGAATAGCACCAATGTAAAGGATTTATAGCAAAACAAATACAAACAGAAGGAGAGGCACTCATTAAAAACTAGTTTATTTCCATCCTGACCGCTGGGTAATGATGAACTGTAACCTTTTACTAAAGAACTGCATCTGTCAAGCCTCATCTACTGCACAAGTACATTGAAATATAACAACATTTGGAATGTTTTCATCCAGGATAAATAAGTTATGTAAAATATTTCTCTACAGCAAAAGGATAGAATTACATATTAAAATACTGTACAGTGTTCTGCACACACACAACGTAAGCATCTGTCAACATATTTGTTCCCTAGAGGCATACATTTACAATTCCGGATTTGATCGTCATGGTGAGTAACACTGGTTTAATTAGTGCTAGGGCTTCAGGAAGATATAAAAATATAGAATGTGTCAGACTGAGGACTTTTGGGAAGAGAGCCGCGGGAAAGGCAGGGGTGGTGTACGCAGTGAACATGCAAATGGGTTCACGGGCCGGTCTCTGAAGGACCCGCAGTCCCCTAGGTGTCGGCGAGTTCACTAGAGGAGAGCTTTCAGAAAACATGAGGGGCCGCCGAGAGGGTTGCAACATGGTGCGGATCAAAAAGGGAGATCCAGGGACCAAAAACAGTGACTGATCGACCTGAGCTGACCCCCCTGGGCCCAAGGCTCTGATGTTAAAAGACCCCAAACACCCACTAACAACACAGGGACAGCACAGTGGACCCAAATCTATTAGAGGATGAAAATACAAACCTAGCCAAATCGTATTCATGCAGCTGCTCCTTGTTCTGCAGTGGTGTCTGGTTGAGTGCGATAATGGCAAAAAAAATTTCCCAATAAATTCTGCTAAAAATAACAAAAGGAGAAATTGTCCTTTTGAAAGTATCCCCGACTGCATACATTCTTCTGTTCGCTTGGCTGGAAATATTTAGGATTCCAGTCCCATACATCACAACCATTCTTCTGCAAAGTCTGTCCCATTCAGATCTTAGAGAGAATCCCACAGTCACAAACTACCCACATCTGATTGTGCTTCAAATACATGATTAACCTTGCCAGATGAGTTGAAGTATTTAGTATTTAGCATTTAGTAGCCCTATAAGTACTAGCCCCTTGCATTTGAGTGCTGAAGCAAACAGTTGACATGATTTTGAACATTTTTTTTTTTTGGCTGAAGTTTGATTCATCCCAGACAGTGCTGGAAAAACACCAATGTCTACTCACAAGTAAGAATGAGCATTGCACGTTATCGAGTGGAAATAAATATCTGCTGTATTTACATTTTAATAGAGTGCAATAAACTATGTCTTTTGTTTTTTTTTTGTTTTTTTGTGGAGGGTTTTAAATTGAACTGCACTAATTTCCCCAGTTTTCTTTATTATAATTATTATCCACCGTCTCTCCCTCAGCAGTGCTATGGTTTCTACGAGTGGGAGACGCATCGCATCTGCAGGAGGTGGATGGATGGGGGGAAGCTGGCCACATTTTTAATCCTTTTCCACTCGTCAACTTCATTTTCTTCTTCCTTGGGAAAGTGGAAAAAGTTGTAGCAGTCTGAAACTCGGCCACATGTCTGGTAATTTGGCTGCATCTCCGTTCCCATGAATATCCGCTTGTGTCTTAGCCGCCGCAGCAGTGATTCACCACTCGTAGCTACAACCTGCCCTTGAGCACAGATGTTTAGACATAATGCAGGGGGGGGGAGGATATCTGGTTGTGCCAAAAATCAAGTTGGCACCTGCTCCTACATGAACACATGTCCTCCTCCAGCAGTGGTTGGTCTGTCCTGGCTGGTGGTGGCTTCCTGGCCACGTCGTGACTGGGGTCGGGCTCTTCCTCCTCCTGGACTCTCCTTGATGAGGTTACCAGTCAGAGCGGCGTAGTGCACCTGCTTCATGTTCTCCTGTACTTCGGCCTTGGCGTGCTTCAGCAGGTCAGCCTGGCCCTGGATGGGAGGAGGCAGAGGGAAGAGAGGGGAGAGGGATAATGGGAGGCCAGCAGGGGATGAAGTGAGTGCACAGAGAGAGAGAGAGATGAGCAACTAGCTAGAGGCCAAAACATAGTTTAATGTGGCCTGGCCATAGCCATACTGCCCGTCTGTGTTTTTGTGCATGTCTGCTGTGCACCGCTGACCTTAAGGATGGTGATGTTCCAGCTGAAGCTCTCCAGCGCTCGGCTCACCTTGCGACCTTTCAGCCCCTCTTTCACAGCCAGGCTCTGCAGCTTCTCATGGAACTCCATAGCTGTGGGGCAGGACACACACACACACACACACACACACAGTGCAATGGAGGCTGATGTCTCATTGCTTTCTTTGCAGCACATTTAAAAGGTCAAGCTTGAAAGGCATGGGAAACTAAACTCTGTGACTTCACTAAAATGCTTTTTTTTATTGTCATCAATGGTGCAGAAAACATGAAACTGAGAATCTCAAGTCCTTTCTATGCCAATAGAGGTTTATCAGTTCATCTCCGGAGTCACACGATTGGCTTTGCTGGGGATTAAAAGCTACTATGACATGTCAGAGTGTGGAGCCAATCAGAACACAACCTCAGTTTTCATTCCTCCCGCCCCTGTTTTGATTAACGCTGTTATCCTCCACAGAGCTCAACAATTAATAAGTGAGTGACAGTAGCTGTTAACTCATTCACGTGGCACACTGATTTCCTGCATATGAATCCATCATTTCACCAATCTGACGTTATATCAGAGGAGGCGAGGTGTTTCAATCTGATATGGAGCTTTAGCTAGTGATGGTGTGAGATGTGGACTTTCTCACACCCAGTCTACGGTTACAAACCTACAAAGTGTTTACCGAGTGAGCCGGCTCGCTTTTGAGTGTGCTAACCTGCTGCTGCAGCATGAATAGGAGACGTAGCTAATTCAGTTCCAGCAAACATGATGTTGTCACTTTGCTGGGCAGCTGGTTGGTCCTTCCAGGGTCCAGATAATGTTGTTACCATACAAGGAGAGCTAAAGCCCACCTAGCCCAGCTGGGATGCATCACTGTAGAAAATGCAGCCCCCAAACTCCATGTTATTACAGTTTTTGACTTCTATGAACTATCAAACCTTGGCGGATGATGAAGATGATGAATACTGAATAGACACACACCTCTCTATCCATTCATCTCACCGGGTGATGCAGCAGGGTCAACCTGTCACACCAGCTGTCTCTTCAGAATAAAACGAGCAGAGAGGCTTTCCCTCCAGCGCTCTAGTGTAAGCTAAAGCCAACAGTCTGCCGGAGACTCATGATTGGATGATTTTGCTGTTTTTACGTTCTCATCACCAAACAGGTAAATGAACCAACGGGCTAATCTCTGAACTCTGTGAATTCTTTTCATCTGGGTAGCCATATTGGCAGGAGCAGACTGTGTAGAGAGAGAGAGAGAGAGAGAGAGAGGCAGGAAGGAGCAGAGGATAAACAAAACAAAGGAATGATGTATAGTGGCTGAAAAAACACAGAGACTGATGAAGTGGGAGAAAGAGAGAGAGAGGCAGCGTCATATAAACCAGGCCGCCGGCTAGTCGGAGTGTGTGCACTGAGATGTGTTGTGTGTCTGGCTTCCTCTGGCTGCCCCGGGCCACTGTCCCACTGTTACCATGGAAACCCGGAAGTGGGTTAACATGGGGCACACATCACTGTGAGCCATCATCGCAAGCCCAGACATTAAACATGGTGAGTTGTGGACTGCACATACACACAATACACACACACACACACACACACTCTCCCTCTCTCTCTCTCTCACACACACACACACACGTACACAGCAGAGTGAACAGATTGGATATGAGTGGAATTCAGCGCTTCACACATAATCCCTCACTGAACGTGCACAAACATGGACACACACCTGCACGCACACACATACGCTGTCACTGCTCCACACGCGCACACACACACACACACACACACACACACACACCTACAGAAGTTGTCTGAATAATAACCATTCCCGCCGTTGCTAGGCAACTTGAAGCCTACGTGCCACTGTGGAGTATGTGTGTGTATGTGTGTGTGTTAGGAAGATTGTGTGTGTGTGGCATGCTATTTCCCTGTCAAACCAAGTGAAAATGATTGAGGGAACATTATTTCCAAGTAAAGACTCGGCCAGTGTGTATATGCAAGCAAGCATGCCAACACACACACACACACATACACACACACAGGGTCCTGACCCCGAGGTGACACCAACGTTAAGGACCAGTGAGTGAATCAATCTGCAGTTGCAGGAAGTGCCTCCCCTTCACTTCCTGTTTGTCACTACGCTCTGCGGGGAAGCCCTGCAGCATTTCAGAAAGCTGCAGATCTGACTTCCAGTCTGACGTCAAAACGAAACAACCAGTTTGTGAGCGTCTCCTGTCTCGCGGCGGAATTTCCAGTCCTCACTTGTCTTGGTTTCAGTGATCAACAGGGCTAGGTGTTGGCAAGGATACATGTGATTTGAGTCACAATTCACAGAAACAATCAAAGAACTGACTGAAAATGTAAAAATGGAGCTTCAAATATAACATACTGCATAACACCTGGCCAGATTGATCAAAAAATTAGGTAACAAACTGCATTTATTTGTTTTCATCTCTTCCCTGTTAGACATTTATCTTCTTTTTGCTTGTATGCACCACCTGTATGCACCTGCTATACTGTTGTGCAATGGCAATACATGTATTCTATTCTATTCTTCTCTATATGTATTGATACAAAGGGCTGGAGACTCTCTCTCACTCTCTCTCTCTCTCCCTTTCTCTCTCCCTCTCTCTCTCCTCTCTCCTCTCACTCTCTCTCTCTCTCCCTTTCTCTCTCCCTCTCTCTCTCCTCTCTCCTCTCTCTCTCTCTCTCTCTCTCTCTACATATATATTGTTTTGTGCAGCCTATAACTTAGCAGCTCCAGATGTTAAGAAAAGCATCACGAGTCCACTATGCATGCCAAGGCCTCATTAGAATAATAAGCTGATTGTTCCATAGTGTCTCTCTGGAAACTGACTGTTGTTAACACACCGACACATCAGCATACATACATCTCTCTCTCTCTCTCTCTCACTCTCGCTCTTTCTTGCTTGTTTCTGCTTTGATGTTTCTCTCGCCCTCTCTGCCTCAGAGCAACCTCCAGCTCTCCATCTCTGCCATTCATCTTCCCATGGCTGCCTAATCCTCTCGCTGCCCACCAGCCCCTCTCCCAGACTCTGAGGCCGACCTCTGCAATACAATCACCTGATCACCGTCTTCAGTTCATACTTACAGCACGAGCTTTGTTCAAATGATCAGGCCTCAGGGCCTGATTTTTAGCAGATAAACATACTGATGATAGTGCTTAACAGAAGATCAAACTCATATCTCACCGCATTTAGTGATAATAGGGAAATTATCGATACTAGTACCGGTACCAAAACCTTTACCAATAACTTGACTTCGATACCGGGTCCTGAATGATTTTTTTTTCTCAATACAAATTTCATAAAATCTTGTATATAAAATAACTTTTATAAAATCTTTGTGTGTAACATGTACAGGTTCCCTGTTTCCTGCAAGCCTCTACAACATGTAATGGTAGACAGCCAATCGCCAGCCGTATTAGATCCTGGTACAAGCATGCTGCATGCTTATTGGTTCAATGACACTGAATGGTCCTAATCCTTAGGTATTGAAATTTCAGTACCATGCCATACCATGCTATAAAAGCCATAAAAGCATCTCAGCTTGGTACCCAGCCCTAGATAATAATACATATGATTACACTGTATGTAAAATAAAGCACTATTGCAGCTGCATTTCACTCTGTGCTGGAGGATTTCTCCCAGAAACAAAGAAAGTCCCAAGAAAGTAATGTAAAAGCTTTCATGAACTGGCTAATAGGCTGAATCACTACTGTGGCAACAGAGGATAGAAAATAGAATGAACATGTCAAGGATCAGTTATGGTAACTTTAAGTTTGACATTTGGTTAGTGAGTGAAGCCGCAGCCCCTGAGAGCCTAAAGTAAAGTTCAGTGGAGGATAGAGGGGGCTGTCTGGAGCCAGTCTGCAAACTTATAAACAACATTCATCTCTGTCAAATACTTTCTTCACAATGCTGCCAGTTTCTGCTGTCTCCCTCTCTCCTTTCAAAACCTCCATTCACTGAAAATCCTCAACTTCTCTCCCCTGTTTTCTTTTTGTCTATTCATGCTGCTCTCACGGGTGCTATTGACCAGTGTGACGAGCCGCATGTCAAGCCAGAAAACCTTGATGAAAACCGTAGATATCTTCAGACACTTCAATATGTCGCTGAGTGCATATTCCTTCAAAACAGATGATTTCTACAATCCTGCTGTTACAATCCAGCACACAGAGGATCGGTGTGTCATGTTTATTCTTATTCAACAAGCCACTGGTCAACAATTCATGTCAGTCATCACCACTGCTCCTCGGTGGAGAGAGGGGTGTGTGTGTGTGTGTGTGTGTGTGCAGGCAATGGGTTAGGGGCGGAGGCTGACTAATATCAGATGACTCAAGAAGCCAAACAGTCGAGGTAAACAAACCTCTGCCCTGCCAAATATCACAGAAATGATATAAGATTCTTTTTTTTTCTTTTTTTTTGGTCAGTTATTACGCCTTTTGCCCATAACCGGGGCTACAGATTTAGGAGACTGAGGGGGCGATCAACAGCAGGAGCTGTGCCAACCTAAACCCCCTCCATCCAAAAGATACAGATCAAGTGGGTCAGTAAATACGTGTTGTTGATTGGGCAGATCTCGATGCAAGACGGGATTGTAAAATAAATGCTGATGGTGGAGAGGAGAGGAGAGGAGAGGAGAGGAGAGGAGAGGAGAGGAGAGGAGGGGAGTTTATGAGTAAAGCAGTCACTGCAGTGTGGATAACAGCTCTGTTGGAGAGGCTGTGTGGGAGTTGTCACGAATGGACTGGGAATATGGGCATGGGCTGGTTTCTACTCATTATACACACACCGTAACACACACTCTGCAGAGAAGCATCGCTCTCACACACACACACACACACACACACACACACACACACACACACACACACACACACACACACCTGTTGTCTGTATGTGTAGAATCCTGTCATAGATTCCATCGGAA
The DNA here is from genome assembly GCF_902150065.1 of Myripristis murdjan. NCBI lineage: Eukaryota > Metazoa > Chordata > Actinopteri > Holocentriformes > Holocentridae > Myripristis > Myripristis murdjan. Next base: position 20,775,098 of record NC_043990.1, on the reverse strand, counting down.
AGCTCCATCACTGCTCTGCTTGCATGGACCATCTGCAAACAGACAGAATATGCATTAGATATATGTATATATGCATATGTATATATGCAATGTATATGTATGAAACACACACACCATGCACAGTAATCCCTAAACATTTTATATGCCTTTTTTTTTTTTTTTTGTTAAGAACTGATCATGACACATGCTTTTATTGTCATCTATAAAATCATAGCGTGACAAGTTACATGACAGCTCACCTTTCACAATAAATAAAACAGAAATACGATCATGATTTTTTGTTTTTCTTGGTGGCTGTCAACCTCATGGAAGTCATCAGTTGCAATTCATAGTTCAAACATTTATTTATTTACTACTGCATAATACACAGCACACACAAAATGCATGCGGATGTAAGCACCCATACAGACACACACTGAGCACATAAAACACACACACACACACACACACACACATATACACGCACTGTTAATGACATGAGTAGCTTCTGCCTGATTAATTCTGCACCTTCTCTCGCAAAGCCTGCTGGGACATGACCCCTCATTGTGAAAAAACGGTGTTTGACAAATGAGGATTAACTACTGTACACCGCCTTGACGAGATTCCATACAACCACAGACACACACACACACACACACACACATGCTCAGTCACACACATACACACACACACTCACCCGTCCCCATTTCCTGTCTGTGTTCTTTGCCTCTCCCCTCAGGCTTCAGGATTGAGGCGTGGAATCCGTTTAGCCAAATGACATTCAAATCTATGCTAATGGTATTCAGCACCAGGGCGAGCTTTTTCAACTCTGATCCCCCTAGCTGGAAACGGAAGTGGCTGCCACACACACACACATACACACACACACAGGCACACACACGTTCTTACTCACAAAGCTAATACACCCGAGCACGAACAGACAGTCACAGGTCCTTGCAGTTGCGTAACAGTGACAAACAACCTTGGTTAAATTAAAGTGTCACAGTTTATACACTGAGATCTTAATCATAACCTAATAGGACTAGAAGCAGCTGCATTTATTTCCACTCTAGCCTGGTTCTGGCTGCTTGGTTTGGACATACCTGTGTGTTACTCTCACTTAAACCACACACACACTTGCAAGCACACACACCACAGATCCGTTCCCCAGACAATACCGCTAAATTGGCAATTCATATTGACTGTCCATCATCCCAGCCGACAAATTCCTTCAGAATATCTAATATGAAACATGGAGTAGCAAAGTTGGAACGAATATCAATTTAAAAAGTATTGCACCAGCCAGACAACGGCAAGAACAGAGGTGCGATGTTATTTCCCACAACACTTTTTTTTTTTTCTTTCATAGCGCTACACAAAGCCACAGGCAGCCCGGCATGGACCACGGCTCTATCTAAATCACTTAGACTGGTCAGCCACAATCGATGACCGAGCCCAAGGGGGGGATAAGGGAGAGGGCGGGGGAGACCGGGTGAGCGAAAGAAGGAGTGAGGAGGAGGCAGAGAGGGAGAAAATAAAAGCGAGCATGTGGGAGATACAACAGCGCAGGGATAATATGCTCACAAGTGGGAACGGAAGAGACAACAGCCAAGACGTTGTGAGAGAAGATAAAGGCTTTCCTTGAAGTTGCAGCGCCAAGCTTGTAACCCACTACACCCACTCCAACAAACTGATTGGGTGGCTGATGGGCTGAAAGACAGAGCAGCTCACCTATCTGCCCCCACTCCCTTTCTCTCTCCCTCTCTCTGTTTATTTCAATCAGGGAGGTTTAATCTGTGTTTGACTTTATTTTCAGACATTATAACAAAAAAAAAACATTAATTAACTTTCCCTTTAGTCAAAGAAACAGTGGAATCAGGCCAAGGTGAGGGTATAGTCGATGTTGAGTCTGGTTGAAGCAAAAATAAACGAGGATGCTGCCTACAACAAGACAGTGCAAAAGCATACAGGCTGATGAGCACGCCTTTTTTCTGGTTTTCTGTGGTGATTCACGAGGAAAATCTGTGGGATTCTGCGGAGTGATTTTTTTTCGGCATCTTTTAGTTGTTAAAACAAGTTGGCTTCTCCTCTGTTGTTCCACCTCACGACATGACATCAGCCACAGACGAAGGGGGGAGGGGCGGGATGCGTTTAGGTACACTCCAACAGGTGCTGCAATACTATTGTGTTTAAATTCTTCTTTTTCTTTTGAGGGCGACAACTGGCCCACTACACTCACCATTTCATAGGTAGAGACCACACGGCGCAGGACATCAGGCAGGGGTCCCTGGGGCTCCAAGGTGGGGTAGTGGTCCCGGAGCTCAAACAGCAGTAAAGGCGTCCCGTCTGGTCCCAGCGCTCTTGTTCTCAGAGCCAACACACACTGCATGAGGTTAGCCACCGCCGACAGCCCGCACAGCTCCCTGAACACCGCTACTGAGTTCTGGTACAGCAGAGGAGATCAACAAACAGTAAATCTGAGGATGTAAATGCATGCACAGAAATATGTTGGACAATTTTCTCACGTGTCCTTGGGTCAGATCAATTCGAATATGATTCACCAGCCTCGCAAAAGGCTACGGAGGCAACAACCAGGAAAATAAAGAGAGTACAAAAAAAAAATCAAACAGCATAAGCATTCAATCTGTGATCCGTCCAACTCCCACTCTTCCACCCTCTTTTGCACTTTGCCTTCACTCTCCATCAAGCATACACACCCTCCCACTGACACACACACGCAAACAGGTATAATCAAAAGCCACTACTACAACAGAGCTATTTGTCTTTTCCTTGGACTATTGATTTGCTCTCCTGCAGTTCTCTCAGTTGTGCTGTTTAAGTTGTTTGGGTTGAAACAGAAGAAATCAAGCGATGTGGATGCCCAGAATCTCACCACAGAGTGACTGAACATGTAATTACTATTTTATTGCTCTGCGGTGAATCACGCAATCACAGAGCAAGTCACTGTCTGGCTTATAACAGTTGCACTGCTGAAAAGTCTCTTAGTCACTCAGCGTATATTTGTAGTTGTGCAATCATCATAAAATATGAATCCTCCTCAATGCAATTAAGACATCTGTTTTTCCCTACTACCTGCATTTCACAGTTAAAAACTGAAAGAAAGTAATTATAATTGGTTGGCAACACTGGGTGCTGCAAATGTATATTGTTCAATGTGCATGTACATGTAGGATGAATTGTCCTTTTTGCCTTTCAGTAGAACCATATTTAATATGAGCACATGTCTATAATAAAAGATGCTGTCCACCAGCAGTGGTACATCACTGTCCCATTGTATAGAATGATTTTGTCGATGCATAATTTATGTTGCCATCCTCTCCGCTCTGCCTCACCTGCATGTTCTCCCGCAGGTCGGTGGCTTCTCTCAGCGGAGCGGCAGCCATCTTGAAAACCTCATCCACAGCTCGGACGCCCAGGTCCCTCAAAGCGGTGTAGTTTCTCCCCTTCCTGGCCTTCCGCACAGACAGACCCCTTTTATGAGGCTTTCCCCCACCTCTCCGGTTGGTCAGGGCCACATGGACAAACAGCCTGCTGTAGGGAAGGTCTTCCCCTGTTAGAGTCTGGAGTGGGACGTACCGATAGCCTGGCTGAAGGCACTCCAGAGGAATGGTATACTGTCCTGTTGTCACAGAGGAGGATTCACATTCAAAACACAGCACATTAACTTTACAACAAAGAATACGAAAAAGGATTTGACAAAGATTAATGTGTTTCCAGTGTGAAATCCCTTACAGTATATTTTGAAAGGCAACACAAACATCCTCTGTTCATAGCACCCTCACATGATCAGCCCCCATATAACCATAAACTGTGAACTCATTGTCTGAGTTTGTCTCTATCTTGCAGAATGACCCTGCTGACCTCTGACCCTGACACTGACCTATGAACTCATCCCCTATGAAGTCGTCATCCAGCACCACAAAGCGGACCATGGCCAGCTCTGGCAGGTTGATCTGGAACTCAAAACTCTCGTCAAAGATGGGATTGTCCCCGTTCTGGGTCACCGTCCGGGTGCGGCGCTCGGTGCAATCGGCCGGGATGCCATGGATCTCAACGTAGACGTAGGGGTCCACCACGTCTCCTTTGGCCCCTGAACCCCTTGGTCTGGGCAGGTTCTGACCACTGATTACCTGAGAGGAAGGATGGGTAAACAGACTGTTTTAGTTATTCATTCATTCTTCCTTTTTCGGGATTTTTGTTTTTCATGTAATTAAGCATCGTGAGAAATGAAGCTAGTAGTGTCCTTGGTGCACTAATTCGGTTTTAAAAATGGTGTTTCATTAACAAACGCACTGTAAAGTAGCTCACAAGTTACTATATTGTTCTTGACAATAAGAGGGATGAAACAGTAATGTTGCGTCATGGAAACAGTGAGACATGAATGTTAACAAAGTCGCTGCCTGAAGCCGTAAACAGCCTACTGACGTCATGGCACTGATCCCACCACACCTTAATGTGGAGCAGCTGTGGAGACACACCAGGCACAGTGTCTCTGGTGTCGGCACTGAAATATGACACCTCTTGGCGCATGATGGCTGGCCGCAGAACATAGCCACAGTTTCCATTCTGACGGAACCAGGCCGTATTCAGGTCCATCATCAGGCCGGCTGTCTGATAATTCATGGCCACAATCTGGCAACCGCACTTCCACAGGTCCTGAGGGTTCATGTTGCTGGAATCAATGCGCATGGGGCTGGGGTACACCCGCGACAGGAAATGCTTGTTGTGGTTGACAAAGTCGCCCGGACTCTCGCCAGCGAGACACACAGCCAGGGACTCGTTGATGGAACACAGTTCCCAGGGTTTTTGGTTCTTGGATGATGTTGGGAAGTCAATAAAGCGTATTGAGTGGCAAAGAGTTACTAGGTCAGACAGCTCCTTCAGAAGCTGAAACCGCTTGGGAGGAGGAGGAGGAGGATTACACTGCTGAGTGACTGCTGGGGTGGAGACGCTTTTGTGAGAGCCCATCTCTTTCTCACTTGTTCCAACCCCTCCTCCAGGTCCTGAGCCCGCACTGCTATTAGCTGCTTTCATTCTCTGGCACATCTCTGCCCCTTCATCCTCCTCGCTCACCTCCCCCTGCTCTCCCTCCCAATCAAGTGGCAACTTCTTCCCCTTCAGCAGGATCTGACCTCTAAGGGCATGTGGCGATGGCAGGTATGATTCTGCCTCATCGGGGGTGGCCGTGTACAGCCTGTCCCCCAGTATTCGCAGGAGATGCTGAAGCAAAACTTCCTGTTGTTGAAGTGAACAGTGGTTCTCTATGCACAGAATTAATGGATATTCCGATGCCACAAATGCAAACCTCCCGATCGCTTCCAACACGCAACGCAGGGACAGGGGGGAGGTGAGAGTGTGTCCGGTACAGACCACTGGCTCATCATCAGGACCGTCCCAGACATCCACCTCTACACATCGACAACCCATCTTCAGTGCACGGATGTAGCCCGAGATGTCGGAGGGCCCCCTGAACTGGTCCTCGATGAGGTAGGTGTTGTGGGAGGAGTTGATGTAGTAGTGCGACAAAGGCTGCCGCATGTCCTGGCACACGGTGCTGTGGTCCCGGTCAAAGAGGTGGCACTCTGCAGAGGTGAGGTAGCTGGTGAAGCCGTCCAATGACAGGCATCCATGCTGACGGCCCTCCTCCGATGGCTCATGGGATTGGATGAGCCTCAGGCTGGTCTCCTCGCTCACCTAAGATAGGACAGAGGAAGCAAGGAAGAGTAAGAGTGCAGGAAAATTTGGATGGAAAAAAACACAAATAATAGGAATAAACATTAGTATTGTAAGGATAAGCTTCTGACTGACTGGGTTTTTGGCAATTTGTCTGTGCAATTAAATTTGTGTATATGTGTGTGCATGTGTGCACAAGCTACCTACCTGAAGCATGCCTTGCTCAGCTTCCAGGAACCTCATCAAGTCTTTGGTGTCCAGGAACTCCTTGTTGCTAGAAAACTGCACCAACAGGAAGTAGATCTCTGGACGCGTGCAAAAGTCATGGAAAACCTCGATGAAATCCTGCTTGGCCACTGCTTGGTGCATGTTTCTCGCCGCTTGTCTTTTGTTTTCACACTTGTCACATTCTCCAGCAGGGTGATCCAGCAGAGTAACCCCAGCCCCACATGTTCTCTCCCTGACCCTTTGAAGCTCTTTAAACCTGTGTTCCACTTTGCTGCTGCTCACTCCAGGGTTCACACTCTGTATCAGCCTGATGGCCGACTGCAAATTAATTCCCTCCTCCACATCCACCTCTCTGTCTGACTCCACAGCAGAGGAGAACAACTGCTCTAGCCAGCTGAGCCGTAGGCTGTCCTGACTGCTGGCGATGATGTCGAGGGCATGCTTCCCATACTGCATCAGATACCTGGAGCCACAATAGACAAGAGTGGACAAGGTTGATGCCACGGGGCAGTACATTCTAATAGTTTTACATCTAAAGAGACATCTTCCAGTGCCTGCACCATTCTTAGATTGCCAGAATTAAAAGACATCGTGACATGTACCACACAACAGACAAGGAAAGAGCCTAATTCTCTATATATAATGCAGTCAATTACAAGTCCATTTGATTTGGTTCTCTTTGTTCTTTGATTTTCATTATACTAACGCTGCTGTTGGACTTTGATATAATAGAAAAAGGGTGCTTTAAAAGAGGATTATCTATAAGCAGAGCATAATTTGTATCGAGTACAGCTGGTTCACAGATGGACAGTTGGACAGTATTAGATCAGCCCCTCCGTCTGTCATACCTGAGGCCAGTCACCCAGATGTTAGCCACTTCAGCAGAGTTGGCCACCAGGTCCAAGCTCTCATACGTCTCTCCATAGATGATGGAGAATGCACAGTCCTCTGAGATCTGATCATACACCCCACTAGTCCGGAAGGTTTCTGTGTTCCGACCCGTCCTCACCTAGAAGGCCAGAGCAAGATTGAATGAAAAAAACAAAACAAAAAAAACCACAAATGCTGTCGTCCATGTTGTTTAGGTTGGTTGAAACTTTCCCTGTCCAAGTCAAAAAGAAGAAACTGTGCAGTCTCCTAGAACAGTGGCAACCCACGAGCCAGGCAGGCTTTATCGAGTGCACTTAAAAACCTTTTTCTTTTTGGACACTCACCTCTCGTATGGAGGGGAGGGAGATGCGGGCTTTATCTGACTCCTTCTTGGACGGCTCCCAGCACAGAGCCTGCAGGCCTGCATCCAGGAGGTAGTAGCGCTGGTAGACCCGTGAGTTGGGGCGCACCTTCCTCAGTTCACTTCCCTCAACCTGGCATCAAGATATAATATGAAGTGATGACCCACTGCCCTTCAGTGCAAGTAAGCTGATTTAACTAATGAATGCCACAATGACAACATATTTAATGATTCATCCACTGCGCAAGCGAGTTGTTTGATCCTCCAACAGGATCAAAAAGCCTGTGATCTCTAATACACTCTTGATGCGTTCTTATTTCATGTCTGTGAAGCCAATATTTTATGCATGGCGTCACAAGGGAGCTGACCCACCATGGAGTGGATACAGTCGGCAGCACTGCTGATCTTCCTCTCCGACAGGCTGCTGCTGAAAGACACCGTCTTCTTCCTCTCCCGACCCGCTCGCGACCCATCCTGGAGGAGAGCAGAGGAAAAGCAAATGGTGAGAAGGAAGAAGGAAAGATACAGATACATCGGGGAGAAAGGTGAGATGAAAGGAGGAGAAAAAAATGAGATAAAACAGATAAAAATACACATTGGAGGTGAGAAAGACCAGGGATCTTTTGGAGGATTATTCTTTGCGTTACAAGATTACTTTTGTTTAGGCATAATAAACAAATCATTTTTCCCCTATTCAAAAGAGATGTCACAGGATTAAAAAGTACATCAGTTTATATAACGGTATATAAACACAGATTATTTAGTCTACTCGACAGAGCCCCCTCCTACCAGGCTGTTATTGTTTTTCCCGATACCATGCTAAAAGCCTTTGCCTGCCCTTGCCCTTCACCATTACACCATTAATCAAACCTGACTAGACAGAGGCAGCGAGCTGCAGCATTTTAATTTTGCCCCTCCTCAATGACATTGGCAGACCCAATCAGGTTATCTGAGCTCACCATCGCAGCTCATCAATCTGATCCATTGACCGATCAGATGTCATACCAAGAGAGAACATTGCAAAAACAGATAAGAGCATATATATGGAGGCGTAGTTATTCAATTACTGATACATTGGAGTCTTGATAAAATTAAATCAAAGACTTAATTGATGAAGATAATCTAAAGCAGGGTAAGCCATTAACTTAATTACAGTTGATTCAATCCCAAGTACACTGATCCTGACTCACTCACACACACTTCACAGCCCCCCTACCCTTCGCTAGCAAAGAAAAACCAAACAACAATCTTTTACTGACAAAGCCGCCATTCCAGCGTGGAACATTGTTGTACATTTGTTTGGAAGATACCCTCTGGGTCAGTAGCACAAGTGATGCATAAATAAAATTACTTCCAAATGATTAGTGAGCAAAGACAGAAGATTCTGCATTGTCGATGACAGCGAGGATGATATTTTTTCACCAGTCGCAGATGAAGTCCAGCAGTACAGTGCTCTCTGGGAAACAGACTGAACAAAATCGGTTTGGACTATTTCAGAGGGCCAATCACTTTGCTCGTGGCCGATCATTATTTCCGTATTTAGAGTGAACATCTGTGTGAACCCACAAGCAGCGCCTGATTGATCTCTACCCATCAGTCAACATGGCTTTGGTAACACAGATGTATTAGTTCATATGAGCATCAAAAGCATTCGGCTGTTTTATGATATAAGAGACGAGGGAACCCTGCATGTGAGAAATAGCCGGGGGATTCGAGAGGCAGAGAGAAAGACCTGAGCTGAACAGAAGAAAAAAGGGAAGCATCATTCACTGAGGATGAAAGGTTTTCCCTCAGTGTGTGTGTGTGTGTGTGCAAGTGTGTGTGTGTGAGTGTGTGTGTGTGGTGGGCGGTACCCGATCATCACAAATGCTACAACAATGACCTCATTAAGATGGAATAGTGTTGCCAGCAGCAAAAAGATTCCTGAGCATTTGCATGGTAAGTGAATGAGGTGAGACTCTAAAAATACAGATAAAGACAATTAAAGGAAGATCCTGGCAACCCCCTCTCCCAATTTTGCCCCTTTTTTTTTTTAAGAAAGCAGCAATCCATGAAAGAAACCAAACAAAGACTTCCATAATTAAGCTAACAGATTTTACTGGTGGTGTTTTCATTAAAGAGCCACCTCCTGTTGAGTGTTACACCATCAACTCTAAATGCAACTCCACCCCAAACAGCGAGGCTGTGATGCAGCTCCACCCAGCCAGCAGGGGGAAAAGATGAATGAATGATCAGAGCTTCTCCCTCTTTTTTTCTGGCCCCTCTTCCTTTTTATTACTTTTTTTTTTTTTTAATGATGGAAGGAGCAGCGAGCGAGCAGGGATCTGTCTTTCCTCAGCTCTCCTGAGACTATCATGGGAAATTCACTGACCCAGAATGAGGAGCAGAGCCAGCAGGACTAAGTTAACACACAAATGCGCACACACACACACACACACACACACACACACACACACACCACCATATGATTTAAACTCTGCCTTTCCTTTCCTGCAATGCAATGACATGCATGGAAAATCAATGTTGCCCTCAATCTATATCTCCATCTCTGTGTGTGACATTAGCAGTAATGGTCTCTCCAACCTTATCAGCACCAATCACAAGGCATGGCTGGCACACATTACCTCATGACGTAGGTGCTCTATAGACGTTCATGCACTATGTCACAAGCAAAAACTGCATCAGCCCTGACGGATGGAGAGGCAATGGACAGAAATTACACTCAAGCAGTGGACACCTTTGCTCCCACAGTAAATCTGCCATGATGTGAGCCTGCAACAGGCTGTGCGGTGTAGCAGGGGATTTGAAAAAGAACAAAATTTTCCATCTGACCTATTCAGTGCATGGGATACAATTATCCCATGTGGCGAGCCTGTCCTATACATTGAACTCTGTTACTGCCCAACATCAATAACTGATAGAGAGGGGATGGAGACAGAGTTCAAACACACATCTGAACGGCGCTGACGTCAATATGAGGGCCCCTGATTGAATTACACAGACAAGATAATACCAGACAGGACATGCACGGTCACAAATACTCCAACATGCAGATAAACACCTGAACAAAATGCAAAAGTAAATGTATTCATTTGTGTAAACCAAAAAAGCACACACGCTGTCTAAATAGATTAAAGAGATGCACACACATACAGACGACCAACCGCGTTATCTATCCTCACTAGGCTTGGCCAGTATCAAGGTATTACAGTGCTCCAGGGTACTTAGAAATCCTGAGGGTTTGATCAAAAATACAGATGCTCCTCTGATGCGGAGATGCTGTGTTGAGGCGATGGATTGGAGTTCACAGCATGAGGTCAAGTACTTTATCTTGCTGACTTCTTCCAAGTAAAAAAGCAGTTTACTATCCACATGATTTTATTCAACTGCCAGTCTGCCCCCACCACCCACACGTCATCTCCGTCCATTCCACTGACGTGTCGGTATCCACTGTGGTAACAAGTGTCATCGGGTCCTCCCAGTGCTCATTTCCTGCCTATTCATTATTCGAAGTGTTTGAACCCAGCAAGACTAAGTAGGCTAATAGTAGGCTAATTGCATACTCAACGCACAAAATGGCTCTCAGATAGGGGTACATGTACCCCTAGGGGAATGTTAGACTCCTACAAAGGGTATATGAGATTTTTTTTTTTTTTTTAATGTTAATTTAAAAAATATCAGTCATGCATAATTCCTAAAATAATTACTCTATCCTATAATATGTCCAATAATAAAGTGCAAATGCAAGTTTGATAAACCATATTTCATATTCAGTATTCCCTCCAGGTTTCCCCGAATATGTCAAATGTGTGTGTATCTGGTTTAAGTCTGTTCAAGAATCAAGAAAATGGATTTATGGCTGAAAGGTAGCAGCAATACAGCTGAAAATGAAAGAAAAAGAAAGCAAAAACAGAGCCAGTGAAATATCATCAGTATCAGGTAGTTGTGCCAGACACTGATGGAGTTGGACTGTACCTCTTTATATGCATTTTTGTTTTGTTTTTTTGCACTGGTCAGGAGGTACATGGCCGAAAAAAAAATATTTCAAAGGGGGTACATTACTGAAAAAAAAATTGAGAACCACTGGTAGACAATGTCATACATGCTGCAATGACTTCTAGCTCAGCTTTTTTAAAGGCAAGTACCACCATATCTGTACTCAAATTACATTTAGAGTTACACACCACTAAAATATCTGCGTCAGGACCCTATTATTTTCCCTAAGATAGACCAAGCATGTGTAAGATCGTCCCCACAACCACCAAAGCGCTTCAAAACAGGAAGCAGCCTGTCAGTCAGCCAGTCACAGAGAACTTCCTGTGGCTCCACAGGCATCACAGGAAGACCTGAGTGAAGAGACAATGCTGAAGAGAGACACACAAAGAAAGAAAGAAAGAAAGAAAGAAAGAAAGAGGGATGAGAGAACAAGAGCAATGCTAAGAGAAACAAACAACCCTGACCTAAGGAGACGAGGTTTTCTTTCCTCCCCAGTTTAAACAAGAGGATGAATGCTGAGTATTGTTGCCGCTGTGTGAAAATGTTGCCGTCCCAATTTAGAATTTTTGTTATTTGCAGCTTTTAAGAAAGGTTCGCAGGACGTTTTGTGGGGTGAGCATGAGATCATGAGACCCGTTCAAAACCCATTGAAAATTTACAAAACACAATATAGCCATTTTAGGGAGGGAATGTTTGATGATAACCGCTTATTATTTCAGAAATATAGTTTCCCTTTGAATATTACTTTGTTGTAAAGAAGAGGTCTCACTGTAGCCTTTAATTTTGCAAATACCTCACTGTGAATCTTTATTCCGTGCAAGCAATCCTTTTCTCTGAGCAGATATTACAAATCACAGATATCTATCGTTGGATTGGATTTACTCAATTTGAAAAATGCATGAAGCTCAGCTGGAAAACAAGGCGGCCGAGATTGAGAATTTTTGCCAGCATTTATCTGCAGGAAATACACAAAAGATTGCGGTCCAGATGTGAGTACATTAATATGATATGTTAGTACAACGGCCCAATTGTTCCTAAGAGGACACGAGAGTCGAGACTGATTGAACTGCGCTGTGGATGGACAGATGTGGGGGAGGAGGGAGGGACGGAGCGACGGGGAGGGACTGTGTGGCGGAGGAGATTAGATGGGAGTGATCAGGCAGAGAGATTGAGAAGGACACATGACAAGATCACAGGGCAACAAATCAAGGAAAGTTGAAAGTTGAGATGAGGAAATGGATAAACAAAAAAAGGGGGGGGGGGAAACAAGCTGGAGGGAGGATGGAGGAAAATAAATAGAGTGTCTCTTCAGTAAATTAGTGTCTGCCAGCATGTGGATGGCAGGGCTGGGAGACACATCCATATAATATCAATATCAGACTATATCATCTGGGATTTTGGATATTATCATATTGTGATCTGACATCTTTTCCTGGGTTTAAAGGCTGCCACACAGTAAAGAGATGAGACTTTCTGAGCTTATTGCACTGCTGTAGCTGCTCTGTTATTTGCCTCTACCTGCTTGGTCATGATATCCACATTGCTAATGATTGTTTAGCAAAAATCTCTTGTGTTTACATAACCAGCAGTCATCAACAGTCATACAATATCATCACCTGGGGCGTAACCATGCATTCTTTGAGGGGGGGTTGTGTCCCCCTCCAATACTGAGAAAACACCACAGTACAGTACAAAATATACTTCTATCTTCAGAAGAGAAGGTCATAGAGAGGCTTAGACAGAGGATGGTTACAGAGCCCATTGGCTCCTCCATTATAAGTAAATGGGAGAAAATTGAAAATTGAAGTGTCAAGCAAAAATCTATGGTTGATAGGCCATTTTGAGTCTATTGAGACAGTCATTTTTTTGATCGGACCATACTTTCATGCTAAAAATGTTTTGCATATTTACATAAACATGCTTTGGGTACATAGCCTAATGTTTCCCCATCAGAAGCTATCCTATTTGCTTCTACTGGAAAAGGCATAATAGTAATTGGTAGGTGTGTTTTAAGTCAGTAAAGAATATGCAACTGACCAAAACAAAGTTGAGGGCAAACACTATCTTGGAGAAATCACAGACTCTCATTTGAACCTCCCCCATGTCTGTACCATGGTTACGCCTCTGATCGCCACAATATCGATGTCAAGGTGTTTGCTCAAACATATTGTGATACTGGATTTTGTCCATATCACCCGGCCTTGCTGGTGGGTCCCACAGGCTTGAACTTTGCCTCTCAGCACGAGCATGGACTTGTGCTTTCATTCGCCAGCTTACCGTGCATGCATGACATGATGTATGACAGTGTATGTGTGTACGCCAGTGTTACAGAAGCTCCAAGTCAGCAGAATGAGAATGTAGGTCATTAGTGGGCGGCTACTTTGATCCACTAATTAAGACAGATAGATAAACAGAGACAGGGTGGGAGAGACAGACATGGAAAGAGAGTAGGAGAGAGAATCTAGAGAATGGAGGAGTGAAAAAACTGATTGGGAGGAGGAAACGTCTTGGCCTGTGGCTCTCTGTGTTTCACGGTGGATAATGGGTGATGGATAGCTCAGTTTATTCCAGTATTTCTCACCCTGGGGCAGAGATGATTTTCTGGGAATTGTGAGATGATTTATAGAATCTGTAGAAACCGATTTCTTCAAAAGTAAGTCAGTCTAAAAAGGGGAAATAAATAATTATTGGCTTCAGTGTACACTATTGTGAGCGTTGATGCTCTCAAGACAAAAAGAGATCCGGTGCATGAAGTCATAATGAAACCCCATTTTGAGAGCATCTTGCCTCCTTAATGTTTGGTTTAGTTAATTAGTTTATTTAACAGGCCATGTGCAACCCAGTAGTCTGCCAGAGTTAGGTAAATAGCTCATTTACATCTCTAGTCCCTGGGCAGGAGAACATTAAAATAATAGTTAACTGAACAATGCGTCACCTGGGACTGCTTCATACATAATGTACATAACATGCTTTCAGTGCTGGAAAACATCTGATTCCAAACAAAGGTTACTATCAGCCATCACATGATATTTGCCTGGAGCTGTATTTAATGCGTTCCTTTAAAAACGTTGAAGCTTGTGCGTTTCCTGGTGTGGGCGGCAGTTCACTTCCATTAATTTGCTGCTCTAACAGAGAAAGTTGCTTGTTTGAAAAACATTTTTTCTGAACCACACTCAGCTCTGACTGCCTGTGTCTCCCAAAAATGATCCCTGCTCAAGGACACACCTTGATGCACACATGGGACGACCTCCCTGTTGAAACAAGATACTGGGGCGGGGACATCACTCCAGGTGGGATCATTCAAAAGTGCAAACCAATCAGATAGCACTACATGCAGGGCTGGCTCATTGGTTTTGTAGGAAATTTTAGGCAATTTAACAATCGCTGCCATGAAATCTTTGTGCCTATATTTTGCCAAAAAGTGCTGTTAATAGACTATTTTCACAAGGGGGTGCTGAGAGTGACATTAATAAATGTTCTTTTTGATTAAGGTCTCACAGAGCCGGGGGTCTTGTTGTTTTTCGTGCTGCTTCACTGGAAACTTTCTGTTCTCACACCCACCGCTCCCTCTCTCCATTCACTCTCTAGCTTGCTTGACCACTGCTGCTCTCTCTCTCTCACTTGCTCTCTCTCTCTCTCAGCTGAAACCACAGCGGATCTGATTGTGGTCTCCAGGAGCGTCAGCGAAGGCAGAGCTACCAGACTGCGACCAAAACGGTTGCATAGCAAACCTTTTCTTCTTGGAAAGATTTCAATTTCATAATTGACTTTGTTGCATTCTGCCTGGAAGGCTGCACATCCACAGACGGATACGCAAAATGTTTTTATGAGATTTTTTTAGCTTGAGTCCTGCATATTAACAACTTTTTTTTTCCTTATTTGCCATTCAATCAATTTGAGCACTGTGCAAAAGTCATAATGACAGGTATTTTTCTGTGTGTGTATGTGTGTGTGTGTGTGTCTGTCTGCAGCTAATCTCATATACTACTGGGCCTGCCTAATATTTTTTGTGCACAGATATGACTGTATGATCAAATGGTTGCATTGATTCAAAACGTTTGAACCTTTGTTCAAAGGTTCGTCGCCTAAGTCTGCGCACAACAGAATGAGAGATACGCCTTGCAGAGATCTGCTCTTTACTGAGTACTCTCTTGTACTTGTGCTTTTTGTTCCTTGTGCTCATACTGCACTGAACTTAGGGAAAAGGCTTTTAAATACACTCTCCACAATGCTTGTAACAAAATGCAAGAGTTTTTTCAAGCTTGATAAATTGGTTCCCCTTGGAGTTTGTGAGTCACTGCTGAGGGACTTTGAGAGTTCAAACTTTGACTGACTTTGCTTCAGCAAGTTGTATTTTATTGAGGTGTGTATATTGTATACTGGTATAGTTTTACACACGTGTACCTTGCACGTTTGTTTGGGCTATGTGACTCATGTTGTTTGAAAATTGGTGTTCTGTGGCTCATCTTGGCCAGGACTCTGTTAAAAAGGACATTTTTAATCTCAATGGAAAGAAAGATGAGAAGCAGGAGTGTTAAAAAAAAAATCTGATATGGTGTTACTGGTAGGAATGGGGATGTTTGGCTCCTGGTTCATGATAAAGTCACCACAAAACATTTTTTGTGCTCCAAGAAGTAAAAATAGGAAATAAATGCAATAAAAGTACAATAAAAATAATTTTCTCATTTGTTGGCATGAAATGTAGGTGAGAGCTAGAATGAACCAAAAGGTTTCAGTGTGACTTTCAGTCCAATACACACATCAGGTTGCCAGCAACCACAAGCACATGTCTACATGCTGGTAGTCGTGTGTGTGTGTGTGTGTGTGTGTGTGTGTGTGTGTGTGTGTGTGTGTGTGTGTGCGTGCGTGCGTGCGTGCGTGCATGTGTGTGTGTGTTGCTGGTGTGGAGGAGTGTGCTAAATATGCACACACAAACCAAATTCCTTTGGTGTTGGGTAAAAAGTAGTGAAAAGCCTTTAGTGCTGATAATCACATTATACAGTGTTATGTATGGGGGTGTGTGTGTGTGTGCGTTTGTATGAAAGAGAGAGACTGAGAGAGAGAAACTGTTACTGAGCACAGGATATCAACGTAAAATATGAAACAGGAAACAATATGTGGTCATATAATTCCATCAGCGGAACAATGTAAGGGAGTATTTTCAGCAGAAAATGCGGTGAATATTCAAAATCACTCAACAGTTCAAACCGCTGCCCTAGCGGCAAGCAGAGGAACAGATGCTCTTTTCCACCACAAACCTTTTGAAGTCCCATGTGCACGCAAGTCCACGAGCACATACGCATACACACAGGAACACACTCTCGCTCACATGCGCACAATCAAAACCAAACACGCAAAAGGTTGGCTTTTAAAGGTCATCTCGTCAGCGAGCTGCCCGCGATTTCAGTTGACGAAAAACGTCACAGATGCGTCTTCTGAAGCTTGGATGACCACTAAAACCAAGTGCAGGTTAAGCGAGCCTTGTGGAGGAGACGAGCTGCAGCCAACAATGCAGCGATCAAAGTGTTGAATGTGTTTTTCACATGTCTCAGCGATGCTGCCCATGGTGAGACACGCTCGCAGAGTCAGGCGTCCGTGCAAACACACACACACACACATATCCATCCCTCCATCCCAGAGCAACTGCAAGATTAGCACGAGTTTCTATGGATCTGACAGTGTTTCTGTGCACTTTTGCATGTGGCTCTACAGTTGCTCTCTATGAATGTGCATGTGTGTCACCTGGACAGGTAAGGCTGAATGACAACGTGCTCTTACACAGCCTGTGTTTGTAATGAGTGCCTTCATCGCCAGTGTAACTCCAAGCAGCAGTAGTTTGTGTGGCTCCATCACCATCAGGGAGAAGGTTTATCCGGTTGGTCTGTGTGCAGCGCCACAGTTAAGCAGTCTAAAGTGGTTTAAAGCGGGCTAAAGATGTCAGTGCGAGCTGTAGGATGCGCTCAGGGCTGCTCTGACTCAAGCCATAACCCTCCCCAGCTGTCTGCCAAGGCCCCTGGCTAATACTGTTCCCTCACTCAGAAAAACACACACAAAGGCATCGGGTGGCTCCAAAACACACACACACACACATGTACGCACATACATACTATATACAGGGATCAGAATTGCTAAGATTTTATTGTTGCTGCTATTATTAATTCTGCTTTGATCCATTTCTTTATCAATTCCATTATTGATTCCTGATAAATTTTCTGTATAAAAAAAAAAGTAGGCCTAACCTGGTTTTCAGCATCAGCGCAACAGTCTAATTAATTCTGAGTCTAAAGTAGAAAAAAAGTAGACAAAGTAGAAAAAAGTCAGAAAAAAGTCATGCATGTGATTCACGTGTGCAGAAAATGAGTTTGACGTCATTGCTTTGCAACGCGTAACTGTAGGAAAAACACGGCAACACTGAAAGTGACAGCTCGGAGGCCGATGATTCCTATTTTATCGTGCAATTTGGAACCGGTTCTCAACTGGAACTGGTTCTTGATTTTCATTCTTATACATGCACATACACTCACACAGCCCTAGCAAAAACATAGACAGGCACACACATATGCATACCTAAAGCGCTTCCACTCACTCCGGTGCATTTGTACAAAAAATCTAAAGTGTGCATACACAGACACATAGAGTACACTCGTGTTTGTACAAGCACACATCACTATATACACTTATGTTTTCACACATGCACACACACAATCATATGCACACACACACACACACACACACACACGCACATTCTAGCCCATCTGCACAAACGCCCACTGAATCTGCACATATACTGTGTACATATACAAAAACACAGAGTGAGACATACACACACAAATACACACACACATTGATAACCCACACGCCTAAACAAATAATAGGCTTTAAATAATTCATATCTACATATCCGAGCTTGAGTTTCTCATTTTCTGTCTGGACTTGAGCATCACTGAGAGAGAACTGGAGAACAGACATTTGTGTTATGTATTCTCAGAGGACAAGTCTGTGCATGTGTGTGCAACTGCGTGTGTGTGTAGTGTGTGTAGTGTGTGTGTGTGTGAGTGTGTGAGTGTGCTTCAGAGTGAGAGAGAGAACACCTGATGGTTATCTGTATCTACACGGACTTGGACCAGACACAAACTAATGAGCAGTCACCAGATCACTTCTACCGCATGTATGCAAGAGCAGGAGAGGAGGAAGGAGCAGGGAGTGGAGAACATGATGAACATACTGATGAAATACAATGAAGAGCCATACTCTTGTTACATCAGCTGAAGTCAACATGAGGATATCTGAGGGACCTACCATTTGCAAATAGACACACAAGACCCAAATCCCCTGACTCTTGTTAAACCAGTCTGGAATGTCATGTTTCCTGTTTATCAGCCTACATACTGCCCAGAGGATTCTCCCATTGTGAGGAATTCTGACATTAGCCATAGGCTAACACTGCACACTACAGCAAAAATACACAAAGCATACAGGTGGATTCATGAGTCTTCAATTCATAGACTATGCTCCATCTTTTCCAAAGCTTGAGGAGTTTAGTATCAATCCATGAACAGACAGTGAAAGTGTGGACTGCACAAGTTGGTTTATTTATCGTTGGGTCATTCCCAGCATTAAACTGGCTCACCGAGCAATTACAATCATATATATAGCCACCCACATCTTCATATCAGCAATGCATGCAAATTTCTGCCTCAGTGCACGGGATGCACAGTATTTTTTCCATGCTCGTCTGCATTACCACTCTTTGAAGTGCATATACTGCACTGGGTGATGATGTTCTGGAGCCATTAGAGGCCACATCAAACATGGCAGTGGATATCAGGTGGTGTGCAGAGCACCGCCCTCACCAGGAGTCATTTAACACCATTTATGGCCCAGCATGAGATGCAGCGAGGATGGATGCCACAACTTTCCTGAAGCAGAAAGAGAGCTTTTCAGTCTTCCACGTCTGACTGAAGGTTAAATTAGAGAAATGGATAAGAGACAGGGGAGAGCAGGGAGGTCTGGTACACTGTGTGGGCATGACCATGGTGAGAAAACGTGTGTGTATGTGTGTGTGTGTGTGTGTGTGTACAAGTGTGAGCAAAGGAGAAAGAGAGGTGTCATCACCAACTGTTTGTGACTCAACAGCAATATTGCAACATGAACTGTGTGAGGAAATTGGCCAACTGGCCGGCTTCCTGCTTTGCCAAGCGCTGTGAGCCAATCAGACACAAATGAAGCCAGTAACATGTTCAGAAGATGATCATGTCTCTGCATGTAGAAGCTCATGAGACAAGCAGCAACCAGAGGGTCGATATAAAACCTTATGCACTCACTTCTACAGAAAAAAAAGACGAAACCAAATGAAACATTACTGACATGCTGATGTGTTAACGGCATTTGGATCTAAACCCAGCAGGAAAACTGTGGATTATACAAAACGCTCGACTTGAAATTTATTGCTCAAATAAAATCAGACTGACAACAGGATGAATTCCACCAGGACAACTGGTGATACTCATTTGAAGTGGATTAGCTTAATTAGGTGATCTCTGAAGCACCTTAGTGGGCTGATCTTGGACCTGCTCTTTTCACGGGCAGCATCTACCCAGCTCAGCGCCATCATCCTGACTGTGACATCCACGGCCCTCGAGGCTTCAGATGTACATCTTGAATCACTAAATGAGTCAGCTCATCTAAATTGCATTTAACTGCGCTGACCTGTGGGATGAAGCAATTGATTATTCCAAACAGACAGAGAGGAAGTCGAGAGGACGCGGAGTCAAGAGTTTATCAACAAATTATTTCAGGGTTCACTCAGGCTTCACCCTAATTATATCCAACACTGCTGGGAAGAGAACAGCCAGCAGTGTGTGTGGGTGGGTGTGTTTGTGTGTGTGTGCTGCTCACATGATGAGTTCCGGACAAATCTTCATTTACAATAAACAGATACACCTTGATTAACAGCATTGTTTGTTTGTTTGTTTTTTCTTCCAGTTTTTGATTAAAAAATAATAATGAAAATTACATATTTCTAAATATTCCTATAGAGTGCTTATAGTGACCTTATGGTACTTCATGTGATTTTTATAGACTACTACTACTGTATTGGCTTATATTGTGTTTGTGGGACTTTGCTATTTGATAGTATCCTTCGATAACATCAGTACATGACAGCTGTTTTTCTTGAGCGATGTGAAGGCCTACCTTGATCAGACTGCTCCTTCGGGGAATAGGTTTAGTGGCCGCATCTACCCCCGGGTTGTCGGACGTCGGGGACCCGGGGCTGCTGGTGCTCTGGATCCTCTTGGCGGCATCTGACACGCTGCAGTTTCCGTTTGACAGCGACTCTTCTTGGTGCGTCTCCAGGCTCAGCTCGCTTCCTGATGCAGCTTTCCACCCAACAACCGGTGGGCCGACGGCGCTCCTCTTCTCGCCAAATCCAGCCATGGTGAGTCAGACTCGGACTTTGACGGCTCTCAGTGGTGTCTAAAGCGGGGATCCCGATGCAGCGGTGCACACACACGGGACAGACATGCCATCGCGTCCGCCGTGGAGGGAACTGAACCAGCGGCGACCGTGCGCCAAGAGCTGAAGAAACTTCTCTCTCTCTCTCTCTCTCTCTCTCTCTCTCTCTCTCTCTCTCTCTCTCTCTCTCTCTCTCTCTCTCTCTTTTCCTGCATGCAGAGCAGGGCGTCAGAATGAGTCGCTGCTTTTAAAGACGAATGCCCGATACACCTTGAGATCCTACAAGTGCTCCTCTTCTCGTCTGCGTCGACAGCTGAGTGTGCGCTTGCGTTCAGGCAAATTTGATGTGATGTCAAGGAGTCCGTGTCTGTCGCCCTTTAAATCCTCTCCGCGACGTGCCAACAAATACTTACCATATGTGTATAGTTCTCTCTCCTCGCTTGTTGCTGCCCCCTCCTCCCTCACATTATGTGCATCTGGGGTTTTGCGCTCCTGGGTTTGAGCGCAGTAATACTAGAGTGCAGCTTTCGATTTCACTTGAGGGTGGTTTAACTTTTCCGTATGAAGTTGGCACCCATAACGTTTATTTTATACATATCTAACTGATACCAGGCTGTTGGCCGTTGACATGACAAAATAATGTTTTTCATTTATGCTCGTATGAAAGGTGCATTAGGCTATTTAAAATCGAATGGTGATTCAAGAACTGTTTAGACTCAGCTGCCAGAAAGGTGGACTAGACAGTAATCTATCAGCGACTCAAGCCCAATCTCAAGCTTATGCCACTTTTTGCGAGTTGAGTCTCATGCCCATACACATGATCAACATGCGTTTCGGGTGATCATGCTTATCATGCCTCTCCAGAGTGTCTTTGCAGACCACTTGTGTCCGGATTTCCTGTCTACAACTTCATTCGCATCGAGAGAGCGAAAGAGATGTGGTCAAATGCGTCCCAGAGCACCTCGACAAGCATTTGAGTGACTGGATCCCAATGCGTCGTCTTTACGCTTTACTTTTCTGCTCTTCATTTGTATTCCGATCACCCGCAATGCACATTACAATCAAGGTTTAGCAAGGTCTTAAAAAGCCTCCCCATCATGAGGCGCATGATGAAAACTGGACAGAATGTTAAAATTTCCTCCTCATTCCAGGTTTTTTGGTCAGTTGAGGAAAGGGTCCGTACTTTAAGTAGTGTATCTTCAGATAATCCCAAATATTCAATGTGCAAATGTAAACTTCATAATTTTGTCAGCAGGTTTGAAAGAAACTATCTTCCCAGTGTCCATAAAATAATGCCATTACAGACACATTTTAAACATTGCTTGTGTAAAATGTATTTCTGCAGAACCATATGGGTTACCTGGGTACTAAGTAGTCTTACATTAAGAAGCCCTTAATACAGTCTAGTACATGACTTATTAGTAGTACATACAGACAATGACACCAATAAACTCCCTCCTCTCTTAAAATTCAACAGGAATCAAAGTCACAGACGTCTTTGCTGGGGTTTCAGGGTCAAATTTTTATGGCGCCTTTGCTCAAGGATAAATGCCAAGTACTTTCTGCAAGGGTAAACGCCAAACAAAATGAATGAGGCCTGCAGATGCAATTTCTTTATTACAAAGAACAATCCAGCCTAATGCCCGTTTTTGAGTGCAAGTGCATTGTGGATGAACTAGATAACATTGTGCATGAGCACAGAAAATAGAAATGAATCTGTCCATGGCAGTTTGAGGCTATAGAGGACACTATCAGACTATTATTTATTGTCCTAGGGATTTGTTTTGCTTACAAATGACTTGTCTGCAAGTCATAGTCGACGTGATGACAGGCAGCATATTCTAAACACAATAGCCTATATGTTATTTTGCATATGTCAATACACAGTATTAATACTTAAGCATTTTGTGGTCACTGCTTACACAGAAAGTATTTTGACCCGAGTATATGTTAGAAATGATCCCTCAATTGTAAATGATTGCTGGTACAGTGAAATAGACAGACAAAGTCTGTAGTCTATTATTGAGGAAGACCTTATCTGGAGAGAAAGGAAGTTCCTCCATTTGATTATCAACACTGCATTTACATAATGTAATAACTACAGTGAATGTAGTGGGTGTATGGCACTGTCCTTGTTCAGTATGTTTATGTAGAACAGGAACACTGTAAAGTCAACTTTTTACGACACATTAGGTAAACAGAGGTTTCACATTCTCAGAAGGTGTTGGAGAGACATGGACTGCCGAGGGCAAGGGGTTAAGGACACAAAACTTAAAGGTAGGTAGGTTCATAGAAACTGATTCAAAATCATGCATCCAGTTTCCCTGGGGAGGTCATCGCAGTTGGTTTGCTGGTGCCCAGTGCAGTCAGAGGAGATGTGACGCTGTGGACTGGCAGAGACAGTTCTGCAGCTGTGTGACTACAGCTGCTATCAGCACACAGAGACTGGCAGGGGGCAGGGTGGTCATCAGTCATGACAGGATCGCTCAAGCCTCCATCAGATGCATTTACCGACTGCAGTCCTTTAGGCCATAATCCAGCGAAAGCATTCACACACAGGCCCAATTAAGTTGTCAAAAGAATGATGTACTAACCCACAAATCGTACTATAGAGGACGCCGGCCTTTGCTGTCATAAATATGCAGCACCATCAAACAGGCAGCACACAGGCAGCTGGGGTTATAGAGTGAGGCCCACAATATCTGAAGAGGGCTAAACAGGAACTTCTGGTGTCCCATATAACCAGCATCCCTCAACACCAAATACAGCTAACGTTCTTTCTACTATTCTTTACCTATAGATAGGATCCAAGAGTATTAGATCCCAAAGATTAGTTCACAATATAATTTCTGAAACTCACTCCCGACAACAATGGCAGGCTAATGGAGTGTTCAGCACTGTTCAGCAGTTTAGAAACCACCAAATTTTATCTATAGTTTAGTTTAGTTTGACTCAGTGGTTACAATCAGAGGAAATCATCATCCATAGTTATATGACACGAATTAAGCAGATTCAGAGGTTCATCAGGCAACACTGTAAAGGAATCTTTATGATGTAAGTTGATCAGGTGTCATTATTATACAAGTGATCTCTTTTCTTTAACAAAGGTGTCCATCAGACGTTCATCTGAAAAATGACAGCTGACTTCACAACCTGCAGATCCAGATTCTTTAGAAATGTTATATGTCATATCATTCAGCATTGTAAAGAGTACAGTACATTTATTCAAAAAAGTTAAACGTGTTCACCTTTCCATTTGGTGCAGCGCAACATGCAGATATGGGATTATAGTAGTCAGTAGTGCACAAAGCCTGCCCTCAGTGCACCTTAACTCAAACTGGACTGCTGATGATCTGACAACTAAGTCTGGTCTTTATACCCCTTAAAAGAGGAAGTCTCTCATGTTTGTGTAGATTAAATGGATTTTCTTTTCTTTGTTACCTGCTAGTTTTTTTTTTTTCTACATTACTTTTACTGATATGATTTAAGAGGGACCTTCCCTGAACCTTGATGTGATAATAATCCTTTACTACGCTAGTCTTTACCGCAGTGTTCTTGGCTCAGCAAAACCCAATATCGCCATGCAAGGAAGGAGGAAGAATATAGTTCTCTGTTCTGTCCTGCACTTGTGTCATCTAAAGGACAAGCAACAGCATCAGTGTTGCCACCAGAACAAAAAGTTTGTTTTCTTCTGAAAATCCCAATGTAATCCACCTTGATAAATCATCTTATACACATTTACTATACTAAATTAATAATCACAACTGTAACTCTTATTTTGTTTATGTGCTAATGACACCATAATGGAAAAGTAAGTTATAAAGTTTAGTCTCATCTAATGTAAAGTACCTTCCAGATAGCAGAGCATAAGTTTTTTTTTTTTATGAAATAATTCAAAACCATAGTATAAGGTGATGGTGAAATGAGGAAAGGGGGCGAGGAGTGTCTATCCATAAATTATGACGCATGTATGGTAGGATGATATGCATAATCTACTAAAAGCATCGCTCTTTGCTCTGTTTGTGAGGTGCTGTCTTTGTTCCATGTTTATTAGTATGCATTTGGTTAGTATTCAGGAATTCCTTGCAACACAAAACAGCAGAATAAATGCCTGCAAATGTTTTGCACTTGGCTATTGAAGTGATCCCCCCTCTGAGCCCCAGGCAGTCAAGTTAATCTGAAAACCTCTGAAGTCTGTTCATTTTCAGACTGCAGGTCCCTTGGAGATACAAGGAGCCCGTGTTTTTGCTTTTCTCATTTACAGCGATTATTGCAAACCCTCAGTGACTGTTGTTGAATCCTGCGGCCAGTTGGCTCATCTACTGTCCCAAAAAAAAAAAAAAAGACAACTGAAAACTGGTTTGCTGTTGCTACCATCTAGTGTTTGACTTCAGAACACAACTGGCCATATTTTAATCTAACTTTTCTCTTTTTTTAGTTAATTTATCATGATTTTGGTGATCATATGTGTTAAGTTTTTTAGTGTGTTAATCAATGTTTATATTTTATCTTAGCTTTCTGTATTTTATATGGTCTATTCTATTGTAAATGAGGAGTTTTCCTTAATGGTTCCTTCGAGTCAAAATAAAGTATAAATTTTAAAACCAAAAAATGGCTTTAAATACTTTTCCTTATGGGCCTACAGATTTGCATGATCACATGGCAGGCAGAATATTGCTGTTAACTTTGTAGATTTTGCTGCTGCTTCTCTAAAGGTGCTACACACTCAGAGAAGTCAAGTTCATGAGTTGTTGTGGCTCTCAGTTTTTTTTTTATTATTATCTGGAGTGACTGTAATCTAGCAAAAAAGCAAATTTTTATATGTAGTTTATATAGTTTTATATGGTGCTAATAAAATGATAATTTAAGGTGTCTATAGCTTCAATTTTTATCTGAAGTAATTACATTTTCAACTTAAACATTATCTGTCTTGGGTAAAAAAAAACAAACAAACAGAAAGTCCCTTTTCCCCTACTATTGTGCAAAAACATGAAAAATTAGGAATACGTTGATACTATGATGAAACAGCATGGACGGCACCAAAAACCCTGACTCTGCTGGACCTACATGGAGCAGAACCTCAATTTGTGTCATCAGTAACACCTGTGCTTACACTGCATTATCATGTCAACACGGCTGCTGTGGGACGGGTCTATTTGGGACTGGCAGTCCAGGATGGCAGCACACTGGACACACCTGTCCATCCAGTAGTTTTTGCCAGAGTTTGCTTTTTATTATTATTATTATTATTATTATTATTATTATTATTATTGTTTTAGAGTAACAGTTTATCATTCCAGGTGAACTTGAGAATCCACTGAATTCATTATGAATCAAAATAGAATCTATAAAATATTTACTGAATAAAGTGCAGAGTGCAAAACAACATCATAATGTTATCTGTAACCTGCTCCTGAACTAAGAATTTATTCAAGTTGCACTTGCAGCAATTTTTATACCTGAGTCATAAGGGTGCAACTTCACATGAACTATTTAATATACTAAGACCCCACATGCTGTATAATATAAATGACCAAGCCCAGTTGAATGTCTAATCTAGTTACCAATATATGTTGAAATGTAAAAACTTATCAGTTTGAGCTTTTACACCCACATAGGCTTTAAACAATAATGCAGGTTATTGTTCTCACCAGAAAAAAAATCCACAGTAAATCCAGCTTGATCCAGCTTGTCACTTTTTCCATTTTTTTTTACAGACTCTATTCTCCATGCAAGTGTATATCACTGTGACAGGCCACAGGGGACAGCAGTGACAAGAGCATCACTATACAAACTGGAATGTCCACAGTGGTAACATACTTGAAAGTTTAAATTTGGTGATACTCCACTATGAGAACTGCGCCTTATATATAAAAAAAGCTATTTTGTCTTATCTAAAACAGAATGAAACATAGTTTCTTGGGATTAATCGCTACAAAAAGGGAAAAGGGTGATGGGCATATCAAGCAACATCTTGGATCAGACAATCAGGTAGACTGATGGATACCTGTGTCATTTCAACATACTAACACAAATGCATTTGTTTTATATTTTAATAGTTAGCTCAAACAATTGAATTAGCCATAGAGTTTTCTCAATGCCTCTAGTCAGTTCTTAGTCATCCAGCTGGCAGAGACACGCTACCCCTCGGTTAATCCAGTGCTTCTGTGGTTTGTCAGAAGGCAGCTCAATGGGCAGGACATAGTTGGTAGAGTGGCCAGTGGTGGATAGGGTTCCTCGGCGGGCGCTGGTTTTGTAAACAGGACATGTGTAGATGTTTTCATGTTTGAACTTGGCCATCTCTCCAGGCTTGAGCCAGATGATGGGCAAAGGGTCAAAGAGGATCTTGGGAAGGGACTCTCCAATGACCATCTTCTCCCTGTCCCAGCGAGCCCCCTCTAGGAAGAGGCCCCTGACATAGGCCCCGTCCTCTGGCTTCTCATCCATATGGCTTTCCTCTTTAGTCACCTGAGACACAACTAAAAAGTATTAAAATCCACTTCAAAATGGACAGACTGGCAAAAACACTGAATAAACTGATTAACAATCAGGAATGGAATTTCATTTCATACCTCAAATTCAAAGCCAATGTAGTCTATTGGGATGGTGTACTTCCTAGCAAAATTCTGAGACACTCCAGTGAGGAATGACTGGGTGAAGTAGAAGCCAGAGAGCCAGAAGACTGTAGGTGGGCCATTGTCTATCCATTCCTATTAAAACAGAAATCCAAACACAGATGTCATTCATTCTCTACATATTTAGTGTTGTTTTGTTAAGATCTGAATGTGAGTGATCAGTGTTATAAGTTTGTTTTCAGCCAGTGTACCTCACTTAAGACCTGGGCAAAAATATTTTTCTATACTGACCCAAATACTTGGAATAGTTACGATGTGTTTTTTTATTCTTGCCAGACATATTCCAAATATGTTCAACAACTCATTTTGCCAAGGTCTGTGTCTCCCTAAAAAACATTTCTAACCTGTAGGAACTGCAGCCTGGCTAGGAGATCAGCCACATAACTCCCCATTGGCTTGAGGGAGGGGTATGACTTGGCTGCCCACATCGCTGGCACCTTGCCTACCAGCATGCTGTTGAAGACGCTCTCAAGCTCAGCAGACATAACAACCTGTCCCTTGAGAGCCTTGCGAATGTTGACCAAGCTGATACGCACTACGTGAGTGAGTCTGACAGGAGGGGAGACAAATATGATAACATATTAAGTCTGAAAGGTTTCATTGCTGTATTTTGCACATAGATGATAGAACATGAGATATTCATAAGCCTTAGGTGGTTAAAGTGAAACCTTTAGCATCAACTTCTTGAACAACTAATTAAATTAATGATTACGTAACAGTACATGAGTTGCATTACCTGTTGAAGCGTATTATTTCCTGCCTCAAAACAGTGTTCATTGACTCCTCATACATGACTGGGTATTTATCCATCACCATTTGCACATCAAAGTCTTCTGGCAGCTTGGACAGGATGTCCTTGGCCAGTTCGTCTACTACTTCCTACACAATTAAGACAAAATTAATTACATGTCACTTGTCAAATTGCAACATTACATGTTGCAATTTTTCCAGAGAGATGTGAAGTGTAAATTCAAACTATCAAAATGTTATTTGCATGCCCTCAAACTGCAAACCTGAGGAGACTTTGCCCCGCCTCCTGACTGCCTGGGCAGAGTCAGCAGCACTCCATCAAGCAGCTGATTGGTCTCTTGATTGTCCTTAGTGATGTCAGCATTGCTATGAAGTCCAAACACACTTGGGTCGGCAATAATTGGCAGACTGCGAATGTAATCGACATATGTCTACAAAAAAAATAAAAATAAAAATATATTGATGAATCAGTTCTATAGGCATGTCTTCATCAACTGATGTATAAACACTTGTGACAACATCAAACACCTAATGACAGTTGTTTTCAACTACAAACAATGGAAGTTATTCAAATTTTCATTCCAGTCAAACACTATACTAGACAACTTCACTGATTAACCCTTCTCTGTGGCTAACATATGTGCCTTGATGGCACATGAAGACCACAATCTTATGTAATCAAGATAATGATGAAAAAGCAGTCTTCAATGTAGTATTCTTAAAAAATGAGGAGACCACAGCTTTGACATTACCTGATAAGGGCCATGAGGGGGGACATAATACAAATCTCCCTCACACACGTGGTAGCCCTCCTGCTCTATCAACTCCCTGCTGTAGAAGATGGACAAGAGGGACAGCAACAGGCGCCTGTCTTTGTCATCTGTCACCCTGCCACCATAGTTGCACTCTCCTGGGATAAGAAACACCATTTGAACATTAGAAAACATAAGGTAATTCAGGACCATTGGTGAGATGTAGTCAAAGATTTGATTGCTTGAAACCAGCCCTGTCTCACCTGTCAGATATGTAAGGGCCTCAAGTGGAATCTCATCATACTCCTCCAGGAACA
This sequence comes from Myripristis murdjan, assembly GCF_902150065.1. Taxonomy (NCBI): domain Eukaryota; kingdom Metazoa; phylum Chordata; class Actinopteri; order Holocentriformes; family Holocentridae; genus Myripristis; species Myripristis murdjan. The sequence goes on along the minus strand of NC_043990.1, from coordinate 20,746,060 downwards.
TATGAATCTGTCTCATACTAATCCTGAGGTCAGACTCATTAAATTCATAGGGGATATTCCAACCTGAGGAGAGAGTAACGTAAAGAGAGCCACTCCATCACTTCAACAAATTGACATTCAAAAATGACTTACTAAGGAGGGGAAGGATGTTTCAAATGATGTCAAACCTGAAAAAAATGATACCACATTCATATGCCCTGGTGTTTTATTTTAAACAAGGCTCAATAAGATGTCCAGATTACAGTGTCTTACCAAGAGGTCCAAAGTTCCTCCTCTCCTGCACCAGAGCATGAAAGAAGGTGAGACCAAACAGGAACTTCTGCCAAACAACCTGTTTCTTGGAGCTGCCAAAGAAGGCACGGTCACAGATTGGGTCACTCAGGTAGGAGCGCAGCAGGTTGGCTCTCATTCCTTTAGGAGGTTCGTTGGTCATCTTCACTCCATTCTGCAGGATACTGACTGGGAACTTGTCTGATGGATAACTGGTTAACCACAACCTGTAGAAAAAAAGACACATGCGTAAAAATTAATATTGTGGCATGTAAAATCTGTTTGGTTGTCTGGTTTTCATTCATTCACTCCTTTATGGTGACTGCTGACCTAAAGCTGGGGGAGGTGTTCTCTGGGGTGATGTTCTCTGCACAGATTTTCTCCAGTGTGGGCATCCAGCTAGTGGCCAGGTGGCAGTTCTGCAGCACCACCCAGGTGCCCTCTTTGATGGCTTTGTCAATCATCTGGGCTGCAATGGGTCCCTGTCCCTGCCCAAGAGAAATGGTTTGGGTCTTATCACCTCCCATCTCCAGATCATCAGCAAACTTCAGCAAGCCTGCAAGAACAATGCAATGCTATCATGAAGGTTTTGGTGTTTGAGGATATAATCAGCAGTGACTTTTGATCAAAGATCTCAAGTTGATATCAGTATAATTAGAAATTGTTTTCCATCAACTGGAAAAAGGACTGGGGAATCATAGAATAAAAATGTAAGAAAGCAGATGGTGTATTAAATGTAGGAAGAGTACAGAGTTTTGATCAATACCTGCAGTTGGATCAGATCCTGGTGACAGCACAAAGATGAGAGGAGAGCAGCAATTGGAGTCACTATAACTCCCTGCCAGATCAAATGTGGGGGGTTCAATGTAAGCACGTCCCATATTGTCCACTATGAACTGCTGCACTGCTGGCACCAGCTTATCTGGTCTGAAGCACCTGACCACTATCATTCGGTCCATACCAACTAACATCCCCCACTGGTCAGGCAACTGCTCCTCCTGGGGCTTTCCTGAATCATAGATCTTCTTCCATTTAGAGATGTTTTCTTGGACATGCTCAAAGAGCCCATCTAAGTTTGGAAGCTTGGAAGCCCTAACAATCTCAGACCAAGATTTGTCAGAGAGCCATTCAGGGGCAGGGTTGGGGTAAGGGTTATCCAAAGCAATACCACCTGTAAGTAGGAAGCGCCACACTTGGTCATCAACCTGACCCTTGCCTTGCATAATACCCACAGTGAGCAGGAGAGAGAAAAGCAGCTTGTCCTTCTCAAAAAGTGAGCGGCACACATTATTGTAGATGCTGATGGTAAAGTGCTCAACAATATTCATGATCCTTTGGGCCAAGTCATCACTTTTCAAACTCTGGGCAATGGAATGGAGGTAGAGGTTGATGAACCAGGTAAGGGAATACTGGTACATTGGCTCGATATTGGCCAGTTCTGAGATGCAAAAAAACAAGATGGAGGAGTGTTCAGCCACAGGACGGTAGCCCATGCGAGTATCATCAATCTCCTTTTCAGTAACACTTGCAATTTCTTGTTTCTTAGAGATTTCCTCAGAGAGGACCTTAGAGGATGACAGGATCTTAATGGCTGTCTCATCTTCCAGGATGTTCCCTTCAGAAGAAGACAGCACCTGTAGGATCTTATCTTCAATCTCCTTAAGTTGCTTGTTGTTGGCAGCACTCTCCAGAATGAGCTGGTTCTTCTTCTCCTCCAGTTCAGGTTTTTCCTTGGCAGCCACAATCCCTAAGAGTTGGTCCTCTAAGCCTTGAGGGGTGATCATGAAGTTCAGCAGGCAGACTTTGACAGCCACTTCTGGGAGGTAGTGAGGATTTCTTAGCCCAGTGGTCATGTAGAACACAAAGTCCTTAGAATACTCCACAATATTCTCTCCTAGTTTCATGTACTCCACACCTTGCTGTTTGAAGGTCTGCTTTAGTAACACAGGCTCAAGTACTGCATCCAGTTCCTCCCCAACATTCTCCAAGAGAACTGGGGTTCCAAACTGGATGGCATTCTCTAAAATTCTCACATAATTTCCATCTGACAGTTTGATGACAGCAAGCTTGTTAGCCTTCTCCATATTCTTTATCCACTTGTTGGCTTGACCTTGGGGGTCAATCATAAGGGGCCAGCGGCGGGAGTTGGATACAATGATACCATTGTCTGTGGAGAAAGAGTCTACAGGAAGCCCAGCAATCTGCCAGGCCCTAATGGCCACTTGGTTGCCCAAAATGTTGCTGAGGGTGAAGTCCTCAGAGCATGGGATTTTCTTCTTTTGGCACAGGATGTGCCATTTTTGCTGGCACTCCATACGGTAATCTACTGTAAAGGCACCAAGATACGAAACAGTTCCAGAGGAGAGGAGTATGTCACCTGTCAAGTTGGTGTATCTAGAGAAGAGAGATATAGTCCCAGATGAATGGCTAAACTCATGCACATTTATATGGAATGATGTCAAAATAACAAAAATCCTCTTGCATTAATAAATGATATGTTCATTATCACCATCATCATTAACATCCATAAATTGTGAATAATTACGATGTCTGTTTTTCATATTTACCTAATTCCTAGTAGCCTGGCAGCCTCTGTCCACCTGTCCTTTTCTCCTCCAAGTCCTCCAATCAGCTTCTCTGCCCTGATCAGCTTCTGAGAGCACAGTTCGATATTGTCCTCCAGCTCTTTCTTCTTATTGTTCATTGCATCAAAAGTGTCATTAAGGCTCTGCAGTCTGTCCTCAACTTCTTTCAGTTCTGCTCTCTTCACCGCCAATGTCTCCATCTGGACAGCCAGCTCATCCTCAGCCTGCTTCAGCCTCTCCTTCTTGGGGGCCACGACTTTGGCTACACGCTCATACACCTCCATTGCTCGCACCCATTTACAGAGACCCTCACAGGCAGAAGAAACATTTTTGATGATAGAGGGTTGAAACTCAGGGTTGTCAATAAACTTTTCTCTGATTTTCTTGATGCAAGGAGCAGGGATGCTGTCTTTGTCATAGGCTTTTAGGCTTTCTAAAAACTTAATGTCTCCCAAGAGCTTCTTAGAGGGGCCCCAGTAGTCCTCAATCATCTTGCCTGGGATACAAACAAATAATTTTTCTTTAGAGTAATACTAAAATGTAATATCAGATATTTTGTGCTGAATTATTGTCATTATACTCAGGTACGATTAAAGTTTGCATGGCTTTACTCAATATAGTTAAAAAGAAGGCAGCTTAAAAACAAGAAATATCACTTATTGCAAGTAGAAAATACAAAAAAAAAAAAAAAAATATATATATATATATATAAGGTACTAGATAACTCAAATTTACTTTTTTCCATATATACAAATTTATAAAACTATAAATTGAGTCTGAGGTAGCAGTCTCTGGGGTGGAGGTGGGTGTGTACAGATATATAATGTGTGCAGGTAATCTTTGTCTATGAGGATGATAAAAAATATTCCTTTTAAAACCATGATTTTACCTGAGCCACCAGGATCAGGTTTCCTCTCAGGTTTGATGCCCTTCATGATACAAATGGACTCCATAACTAGTTTAACTTGACCTGGGGGATTCTGCATGGACTTAACTACTGTGATATCTGAAGGTTTAAGGGTGTCCAAGGCTGATAGGGCAGCCTCCAGGGCAGGCATAGCCTCTGCCAGGTCTCCCTCACATTCATCCTGCAAACAGACAGCAGGCAATCCTCTAAATATACAGGGTCAAGCCAATACACTGCAAATATGTCTTAGCAGACTATTCTAGTATCTAGTTTTAAAATCTCAGAATCCTGAAAACATCTGACAGGTGGTTGAGATAATTTCATAATTCAATTTTCAGTTTTTCAATTTTCTTGACACAAGTGACAATATCTTAAAATGAGGCAGATTACTATTCTAGTAACCAATTCGGTTATTTAATTTATTAAAAAAAAAAAAAAAAAAAAAAAAAAAAGACTTTCTACTGCACTAAATGACTCAAATGATTTATGATGAATAATTTTTGTCATGTCAAGACAGATGTGTCACTGCACCTGAAATATATGTATATGTACTATACCTTTATGGCTTTGGCTGCAGCAGCTGCTTCATTGGCCACCCTCTCATCAGCGGAGACAAGTTCTTTCTTAGCGTCCACTTCCACTGTTTCCTTTTCTATCTTTACCATCATCTTGTCTGTCTCAGCTGAGGTCTGAATGAGCTCTGGCTGCAAGGCTGTCAGCTCCTGCTGCATCACTGACACCTGTGGACATGATCAGGAGTAAGATGACAAGCATTATATCAATGTGTTACCATTATTCATTTTGCCATTGTAACAGTCATTCCATTTTGCCATTTTAACAGTCAGTCAAGTAAATTTTGAAACTTAATGTTACAGTTTAAGTAGGGAGATGTTTGGTCTGTAGCAAATTTCAATTGTTTATTATATTGCTCATCAATAATAATAAATAAACAAAATTCAGACTGTTGTCTATTATTGTCTTTAGCATATTAAAAAAAGGCTTGTCAGAGTACATCACCTGAGAGGCAGCAAACTCAAGTTTCTGAAGGCCAACAATGTAACGGTTCCTCACAGTGTCCACCTCATTCCTCTTGACACTGAGCAGAGTCTTGAAGGTGAGGATAAGTTCCAGGTAAGAGGTGGGTGTGACGTAGTTGTGCCTCCTCAGCCTAGAGAAGTACCTCTCAGACATGTCCTTGACACTTGTCTGGAAGGTCTTGCACATCTCCACCACCCTGAGATAACATGGAAAAAGAAACAACATGTAATATATTTAGGTACACATTATTTGGCATACCTAGACATTCCATATTGTGTTGACACAATTAAATGGTTCAATGTCAGTTCAGAAATGCTATGACTGCAAACTAAGCCCATGCCATTGTACAGCAGCTGGAACAACTTGTTTTATAATTTGTATCCTTACTCCAGTCTGACATCACTGTCCAGCTCCACATCCTCTAAAAACTTGTGGGCCACCATCTCCAGAGCATCATTTGGCCAGGCATGGAACCAGTCAATAGTGCAGCAGTTTATAAGGGAGGGGAACATCCTGAGACGATTCCTAAATGCATCACCAATGGGACTCATAGCTGTTGAATGACAGTTATTACTTAGATTTCAACAGAAACATATGTATTAAAGTAACTTCTTTCTACTATATAGAGCTGAACATGCATGGAAAGGATAAAGATGCCCACCAAGCACAATGTGAAGGTTAGCCTTGACACGGTCAATAAAGAAGTTGTACATAGACAGTGGAGTGACATCAATCTTCTTGCCCTCCATCCGGGCGATGCCCTGCATCTTCTCAATGATGTCAGCACGCTCATCAGCAGGGAAGATATTAGGCACATCACCAGTGTTCAGCAGCATGTTTATGTCTTCGACCATGGCTTCATCCTTGATCTGGCTGTCACTGAACAGAAACACGAGGCTCTTACCCTCAATGCCTGCTTTAAGCATGATCCGCTTCAGGTCATCACGCCAGTCTGACATGCTGTAAGTCTTGGTCAGCTCAATCTGGAACAGGACATAGTCATTGATGAAGGTGCTTAATTTAGTGGTGCTTTGGCGCCCTGAACCACCAATGCCCACCAACAGCAGGTGGCCATTGTCTTGTTTCAGCACACGACAGATGCGGGAAATGTGCTCAATGGCAAACTTGAACATGACAAGGGACATGGGTGCCTTGCTGCAGTTGTTGAACTCATCCAGGTAGAACTCCATCACCTCCTGCAAGGTGCACAAGTCTGTGATCTCATCATAGGCCTTGTTGTCAGTATCAGGTTTGGCATAATCACCAAAGAACAAGCTGCGGATGTTCTCATCCCCTACTTTGCCATTTTCACTGAGATGGCTCAGCAGCTGGACAAACATAAAAAACAGATTTAGGATTAAACATAGATCATCACTTTTAAAAACTAGAACTAGAGTCTGGACCTCCGCCAACACTAACCAATTCTCCAACTTGTAAAGCTGGAGCCTCCACTACAGTTTATGTTTGTTTATAATTTGTGTTGTATATGAACATACATTACACACATATCTGAATGCAGCATAATAGATGCCTATAACGAAAAAAAAAATGTCTGATGGGAAATCCTTGTGAAAACCCAACCTCCTGTCAACTTAATTTGGTGGAGTGAACAATCTCTCAAGTTGAGTAACACTACTAACACTACTAACACTAAGTGACTGTGACTTTATGCATGTGTGGTTTAATCAAATGGTGAGGGCCACACCTTGTCCAGGCTCTGTTTAAAGAAGTCGTAAGTTCTGTCTTTGACAATGTTGAAGAATGTCTCTCTGTCCTCACTGTCGATAAGACGGTCATAGAAAACACGGTACACTTCATGGATCCACAGGCGGATAAGTTTGTCTCCCTCCTGATATAAATAGTTAACATACATGAATAACAGACTTTACAGTATTCCTGATTAATTAATTCATTCACACATTTCAGAGTTAGTTCCAGTTTTACCTGAACGTGTGTGTGGGGGGCCAGAAGTACACCACGGATCACTCGAGCAAAGTCCCGCAAGTTGAAGATGTAGTGGGACTTGGATGGGGTGGGGAGGAAGTTGTCAATGGTATCTTTATAAATAGCCATAGTGGCCTGTACCATGATCTTGCCCAGTCTAGGAAATAAAGACAAAATAACATTCACTGACAAATATAATTTCTATCATTCTCAAACTGACTTTCAAATACATATTTGATAACTGACCTGTAGAAAGAGGTATCAAACCCCTTGTTGAAGTGCCAGTCAGTGATGGAGCTGAATATCTTGTTCAGTGTTTCATCATCAAAGGAATCAATAGAGATGATGTTCAAGTGACGGGTGAAGCGGCCTAGCATTTCAAATATTTTGTAAATACAACATCCTTAGCATTGTTTTCCTTGATGAAAATACCAATAGCATTATCCTTTCAACAATACCTGTAATGTCATTCCTCCCACCCCCAGGAGGACCCATTGCAGACACAAACAGCACATCCACTATGTCCAATCTGGAGGTGTCCTTCTTGTCATACCAGTGGTGGTGGTCAATGCACTGTCTAAGCAGCTCAATTGGCGGCTGGGCACCATAAATTTCCTTAGCCGGCATGTTCAGGTCATCTATGTGGGAGAGATAAATTAGTAAATAAAAAGTAAAGAAAGTGAAACTGAGGTGCTGAAGTGCAATCAAAATCATTTTAATGTGCAAAGACTCTAATACATTAACTTCTAACTGCAAATTAAGGAATTACATGTGTCTTCATCCTTACCAACATAGACTACACACTTCTTTCCTACTGGAGGCCCAAACATGCCCTTCCTTCTTCGATCCAGCTTGGCCATTATGATATCTTGGGTTTGATTTGCTGATGTGCGGGCTGAGAAGTTGATACAGTTAGGTGTGTAACGCTCCTTAGGCAGCTTTACTAAGAAACTGTTGTTGATTACAGATTTGCCGGTGCCGGTTGGCCCTACAAACAGCATGGGAATTTCATGTGACAAGTAGGTATGCAGGAAAAAAAGCTGACGTGCTGTCTCCATCGTGGCAATGATGAGGTCTGAAACCTGGTAAAGGAAAGTAGGGTTTCAGAGATCATGGCATCTAAGCAGATATCATCATCATAACTACTGTGACATACTTTGGCTTCTGCTGGGATGATGCTCTCCTCCTTTGTGATTGAATCAGTCCATACATTCCAGTGCCCATGTCCATCCTTGTGGAAGTAGTAGTCGTAGACAGTGCCTACAAGCAATAATCAAATCATATGCATTACTAATGTGAAAAAAGGACATGACAGATATTTTTAAATAGTATGACAAGTAAAAAACACAATAATTAGAATAGGTGACCTCTCTCAGGAAAGGTGTTGCTCTTGGTGAGTTTGACATTTTTGGGGCGAGGGTGGTTATCATCCATGCCCATGATCAGGTTGCGGTAGAAGATGTCAAACTTCTTGCGACTGTTCCCGTTGATAGTCCCACCCAGAGTCCACACTACAGAGAAAAGGAACAGGCCCTGCAGCCACATGGTTATCTGCTGACTGGACATATTTTCTTCTCCGTTGCTTCCTGATGCCGAAATTTCATCTGGATCGACACAGAAATATTAACACAAACACACTGGCAAAAAAATAGATTGACTTATTATGAATGAAATGCCAGTCATGCTGACCTAGCAGACATGTGTACAGTCTCATTAGACTGTAAGCCAGGTGGTTGGGAGATGTCTGCACCACAAAGCGACACTTGCTGGCTACAAAGTCCAAACAGGGCTGAACTAGCCAGTTAAACAAATCCAGAATCTGTGGGATAGAACATCAAACAAACAGATACAGGACACACCACAAGGAGTGAAAATCTGTCAGGAAGCAGTGTTTGCAGAACAAACTGTAGCATTAGCAAATATGTCTCTGTCATGTATGTCTTGCATCAAGACAGTCACACACATCAACGTGTGTGCCTGTGTGTGTGTGTGATCTCACCAGCTGTCTATGTTCAGTGCTCAGGCTCTCTGGCAGTGTGTCCATGTAAGAGTCTCTGAGAGGAGCCCAGCCAAGCTGCTGAGGTTCCATGTAGATCATACCACACCTTCAGACAGAAGCCAGCACTCAACGGACCAGTGACAACTAAACCCATAAAAACAGAGCTTTCAATTTGCATGCCACAGTGACAGGTGTAACCTCTGTTGCAGTTGCTTACCTACTGACAGTAGCTGGTGAGGCTTGCTCCAGGTCAGCAGGTTCAAAAATCAAACTCATCTTCGGACTCATCTGGATGATCTCACCACTCATCAGACAGAGCTAATAGAGGAAGGAAATCATCACACACCATAGACTGTCTATGTCCTGTTATTACTGATGGTGAAATTAACAAGAGAAAAGACATATTTGCAGAATTCAGTAGCAGGAAATGCATCAATTTGGCCAATACCTTCTTGTTGTCATCAAGCACAGTATTCATGTTCTCAATCCAGACGGCATCAATGGGCCCATCAAAGATGATCCACTGGCGATTGTCTGAGGTAGAGACAGCCTGCTCTCTGTAGGAGGTGGCCAAGACACCATCAGACCACTCATGGCTGACTGGATCGAAGCAGCCATACAGCTGGCCCATTGTAATAGCCTTGGGGTTGATGATGCAGTAGTCCACTGCAAACTCCTCCATCAGGTTGGCTGGATGTGGAGAACAGAGGAGCAATAAAGCCATATATACAATGACAATAGAGAGTTCACATCTGAGCAGAAGTCATATCAGTAAAACTACTCAAATACAATGAATCAGGGCCTATTTTATGGTGACAAATGAAAATGAGGTGACAGATACATGGTGACCTGAAGGTAACCTGAAAAGCCCACCTTCATAGAGGTCTCCGAGGGCAGCAGCAAGAATTTTATAGGCAGATGTCTTTCCCCCAAGAGGGTCTCCAACTATCATGAAGCCATGACGGACCAACATCATCTCATAAACCTATAAACCATAACGCAAATGAAGTATTTACAAGTATCACAACTTGTCAAAGAGAATGTTTATAAAGCTAAAGAAGTGGTATCTTCATTGGTACCTGGATGATTTTGCCAATGAACCATGGGACAGGCTGGAGCTTGAGCTTGGCAATGTTGTCATTGAGAGCCTTGAGAAAGAGATCATAATCCGGTTTGGGCAGAACTACTCCAGGGAATAAATCAGAGATGATACCCTATGGACAAAGGCAGGAGACTTCAACTTAATAGGAATGAAACATTACCATGTTGATGCATACATAAAAGGTAAAAACACAGTGTATGGGGACATGGGACATAAAATGTGTCACCTGAAAAAGTGGCACATCCTGTGCTAAAAACTTGGCCATGTTGACATCCATCAATGCCCTTAGCAGTAGCACACTCTCGTTCTCCTCTGGATACTTAAGTTTCAAGTTCCCTGCTGCAGTCAGCACAGATTTCACAGCCCTCATACCATAGTCATAGTGGTGTTGGGATGACAGCTGCTCAGAGCACAAACGGTAGGTGGCCACAATCTTCTGGGCCAGACTACCATTGAAAATTAAATGAAAAGTTTGATTTAGCATATGAGAAAACCAAGAACTGAGTCTAGCATAGGAAACAATTTACTGATTATCATGTTTTGTGCAAGACATTAGTTGCATATGTAATACCTGCGGGATTCAATGAAGCCCATAGAATACAGTGAGATCTCTCCAATGAGACCATAGTCTGGCACCATCATAGCCACTGTACGGAAAAGAGCCTACATGACAAGATTGACAGCTGTTATTTTGATACCAGTACCTATATATTACCTAAATATTTTACAATATGTTGCTCTACCTTGAGTATTTTCTATTTTATCTGGGTAAAATAGTAAGTAAATATGTCTACGTATTCTATTCTATTACATTTCTTAGATTATGCTTTGCTCACTGGTGTTTGATATAATATGATATACTGCTGTATACCTTTAGATTGTCAGGGAGCTCAGCCCTGCCAGCATAGCCAGGGTTCATAGTGATGAAGACAGAGCAGGTGGGGTTGAGTGACAGCTCTGTCCCCTCAAACATGAAGGTCTTCAAATCCTTGGCAATTGCCTGCTGTATGCACAGGACCTGCTGAGCCACCACAGACAGTACCTCTACCTGGCACAGACACACACACACACACAAACAGGCATATATATCAGCAGCATATCAGCAACATGGTCTATGAATCTCTGCTTAGCATAAAAATAAATTTAAGAAGTAAAAACCCCACTGGTGTAAAAACACCACTAAATTCCTTCATTGTGGCAGAGTAGTGCTGCTCACCTCAATACGATTGAACTCATCAAAGCAGGCCCAAGCTCCAGACTGAGCCAGTCCTTTGAAGAATTTACTCATTGCCTTGTAGTCCAGACCATCAGAGCAGTTGAATACCACACACTAGGAACAAACCACAGCTTTAAGGGTAATACTAAAGAAAATTAGTAAACACTGAAATGCAGGTTAGTGTCTGGGTGTCACACCACTTTACCTGTTTAGCCAAGGCTTTAGCAAGATCCTTTGTGGTTTCAGTTTTCCCAGTTCCTGCAGGGCCCTCCGGTGCTCCTCCCAAGTTCAACTTCAGCGCCCCCATCAGTGTCCTGGTGTGGTACATGTTGATTGTGTTAATTAGTGCTATGAAAAAACATCACATCTTGGACATTTAAAAGTATCTTTTGAAGCTATAATAGTATCTACATTAATTTAGTTAATATAACCAAGCTTAGTACAAAGCTCCCCTCCACATTTAAGGACCAACAAAATCATAACAGACCTGTAGCAGCGGTCAGTAAGTGGTGTGATGACCAGACGGGGGGAGTTGCCCAGATATTCATAGCCATATTTCAAGCAAGTGGTGATCATACGTAGCATCACATCTCCACCCTCCCAAAAATAACGCAGCTGAGAAATCCACGAAAAGTCATTTAGTGAGGAGATGCGGTCCTCTGCCAGTTTTGCCACAACATCTCGAGCTGGGGACGAGTGCACACATCATTAATTTGAAATTAAACATTTTTATAGACAGTCATTACTGACAATTTAGTTTGTATTGAGATATTACCATGCACATCTATCACAGTGAGAGCACCAAGGGTCATCCTTGCCCCTCCTGGCAACTTTCCACGTACCAGCTCCACTATATCAGCAATCTGGGCATTACACTTGTCCACATAAGCCTTTAATTGGTACAGAATGCATAAACAATACACATGTTAGAATATAATGTGATTATTTTTGAATAATTACTTAAACAGTTTGGGAAGCTTAGGAGTTATCTTGCTATGTGGAAATTTGTAGAGGTGGTAGTGGTGAATTTGAAGACTGACCGGTAGGGAGTTGGTCTGGATGGCTTCAGATACTTCACTAGTCCAAAAAACTGATGAAGCACAAATGACAACTTGGCCAGGCCACTGCAACACCCACTTTTTTCTGGGAATCTATGGAACATCACAGAATCAAAAATCAAAGAGAGGATATGTCTTAAAATCCATATGGTTTAAACAAGGTTCAAACAACATGGTTTAAAAAAAATTGATGGCCAAATACCTCAGCATACTGAACCAATCCTTGATGGATGACATCCCGGACACTCTTGAGCATCACGTTCTCCACCTGCAGTAACCACTTCTCTACCGTACCCTGAACATTAAATGGAAACATATCATACACTGTTACTAAATAAATTTAACACATTCTAGTCTCATTCCAGTCTATAATCAGTGCCGTGTCTAACAAGATGAATTTTGGGGAACATTCAATGAAATGGTCAGTGCATCACATATAAGCAATAGTGACACAACTCCATTTATATGCATGCTGAACTGTTCATACCTTGGCGTGGGCTGGGTAGATCTTTTCTGAGAAGGGCACAGTCTCCTTCTCAGAGCTGATCATGCCAGTGATCTCCAGGTCCTCGGTGAACTCCAGTTTGGCGATGCCCTCAAAGCATTTCTTCAGGTGGGGCTGGACACGCAGGGGGTCTTTGGTCTCAGACAGGATCTCCAGTAGCTCGTCATTGGACAAGAAGAAGAACCTTAGGGGATGATGAAGATAAGGAAGCAAGAGCAAACTGAGGTTTTGGAAATGACTATAGCAAGCAGAGTTGTGGCTGAGTGTTAGTCCATGTTGGTGGAAAGAGCTGTGAACTGCCTATCAGAGTAATGAAATTCACCTGCACTTTACTCGCCTTCCCAAAAATGCATATAGTATGAATATAGATAAACACATGCCAAGAAGAACATACTGAGGAACAGACAATGTTTTTTTGCACTGGTTAGTGCTGAAGTGGACAGTACAGAAGGACTGGCTTCAATCAGTTACTTCATTGTCAGTTAAGATGGCAACTGATCCAGCTAGTGTGGCACCCATATACATTAATGTACTCATAAATGAAACAGAGATGAGTAAATCAGTTTGAGTTCATTATGTACTGTCAGCCACCTTGGGAAGTAGAGCCTCTTCTTCTCCAGGTAGGTGTTGAGGCCTTTCTGAATGTCCTCCAAGAAGCTATTGGATTCTTGTAGCCGCCCCAGCATGTTATGTTGAGCTGTAGCCACCAGCACATGTGTGTCCTTAACCTGCACCCAGACATTCAGACAACAAATAAAGTGCACAATACGAAACACATGGTTCAACATTGAGCACAGAAAGCTGTGAGTGTTATAGGGTTGTTTACCGCCTCAGCAATGATATCCTTCCAGTAGCTGTCCACTATGGCAAATTTGCGTCCCTCCTCAGGCATCTGGGCAATGATGTCCTCAGAGCTGAAGATGGGTTCCAGGTAGAGCCAAGTGACTTGACACTTCAACATGGCATCTAAAATATCTTGCATTGACAGCAGCTTGTCTTCCCATTGCTAAGGAATGAGACAGTAAGTGTGTGATTAATAAAATAACACTAGCATTCTTTGTTTATGTAGTGCTACAGTTCACAGCGTTTTAACAATGAATTTAATCAAACCTATAATCTCACAAAACAACAGCTTCATCCCTATATTGATGAAGCCATTGTGGATCAGAGACCATTTGTATTGTGTCCTACCTTACAATCAGTCTCTACTGGCTTGATGAAAGGTGACCCACGCATCGTCTGTGTCTTAATGATGTGGTCATCCAGAAGTACTTGGATATCATCAACTGATGACACAATACTGGTACCCTAGGATAAAATATAAAATGTGTACATATAATGAGAAATGAGGTCAGTATTCTCTGCAAGACAGTAGGAGCCAGTGCGGGTTAAGAAAGGTTAAACAATTCAGTAGTTACCACCCACGTCTCATTTTCATGTAATAATTTAAGAATAAGTGAAAATTGCAATGTTTTTGTATCTTTGCTTGCTGTCTGTCTATTATGAAAGTACTGTATGGGTAAGCATATGGTGTGTTCTATCGCTGTGGTCGTACTGTATCTCTGTATGCAGTGAAAGAAAGGCGAAGCTCAGCCCATTCATTTTTCATCTTCTCCAAGGCCTTTTCCAAGGAGTACTCCTTACTGGCTGCAGCTCCAATCTCTTCCAGTCTGAGGAAAAGGTAAAAAAGAATCACATTTTGGTCATGATGAATATTAATGAATGTGTCATTAGTATAAAAATAAGTTTCACTTTTTCTCACAACATATAATACACTTTCCTTCTAATTATTTTCTGTATTCATGGTGTACTGCAATGTCAGGAAATGGTCTTACTTGTCAGAGAACTTGGAGAGTCCCAGGTCCAGCATGTTCCGCAGTGAGCTGTCTGCATCTGGTTTGACATCGCAGTCCACAATGCTGCTAATCTGTGGATGACAAGAGTGTCATCAATTATTCATGTCAGCTTCATGTGTCAAGCAAGACATTTGGTTATTAAACCAGAGAGAAATTGCGACTGGATTTAACTGCCTCTCCACTTTTGACATAGATAAGGATAAGATAAGGTGATAGATCTTAGATTTCCCTTTATAACTTTTCCACTGGAGAATGTCTACTGTGCATTAAAGTAATATATGCTTTTTGTCTGATTATTCTCATTCTTTGAGTTAAACACTGTGCTCTGCTGACCTTCTCCCAGTGCCGGTCTTTGATGCCGGGGTTACAGATGGTGGTGAGGATGGGTAGGTTTCGCTTGAACTGGTCTATCTTGCTCTTGAAACTTTTGGCCACACGGCAAGGGCCAGGAAGATTAGAGAAAGACTTGGTCAGTTTATACATGATCCTCCACATGGTGCCCACATCATCAGAGATTTTTTCAGCATTCAGGTTCAAGAAAGGGCCTGCAAGTAAAATAGACAAGGGAGTACACCCGTGTAAAGACAATGCTTTTACTTTATGTCCATAACCCTTGTTAGGTGCGCCGTGAGGCATAAGTCGAACCATTTAGAGTGTTTAAAATGACAGAGGGTGTGACAAACTACAATGGATGCACAATGTGTGATACCAACCATTCATCCAGACCTCTGACATGTTCTGGAAGTTAAGTGCTGTGGTCCAGAGCTGGTCATAGGGCTGCTTGTTGGCTATTAGAGTTTGCAGAATGGGGAACTGGATCTGCTCCTTCTCCAGCAGAGACTGCTCTTTGTTAATGTCCTATGGAAGTGAGAGTGATAGAGACATTTTATTCATGCTTCCACTGAATATGACTTTCCACATTAAGGAGAAATAAAAGTAATGTATTCTTTAGTTGGGTTGATCATAAATGTCTAATGTTAATGCAATGTCATGTCAGATGAATAACGACTATGTTCTGTGTATGTATGTAAAGTCTCTCACCTCCAGTTCAATGATGGCACCATCCAGGGTGGCAGTGAACCCACTGAGCTTCTCTACATTGTTCCTCATCTCATCCATGCTCATCATTTCCTTCTTCTTAAAGGACTCAATCTCCTTGTCCACAACTCTCAGCATCTCATCAAATTTGCATATCCTGAGGTAGATGAGGGATAAGGGAAGATTTGGCAGTTATGATCTTAGCCCCTGGCTTGAACTGTAGGCACTCTAGTCAGTTTGGTGTTATTTTTATAATGCGAGATCTATGAAATTGAGAAGTATAAATACGAAAGCTTTACTAAGTACAATTTTGAGGGAAGGGGTTGGGATCCCAAATAAAAAAGAAAAAGAATTCCTAGTGTACTTTAAAGAAAGATATGACAATGTAACCTCTTTTGGAGCCGCTCCTCAGCCTGTTCTCTGCTGGTGGCCAGACGCGTCTTGCTGACTTCAAGCACGGTAAGAATCTGATTTGGCCAGTGGAATACATTGGAGTTTAATCTGATGTCATCAGCTAGTGGGAGAAAGAGACAGCCAAAAAACATGAATCACTGCTTCCTTCCAATACCGCAGTGGAGTACATCATAATAATAAGTAAGAGATCAATGCTCGCTTAGATTTATTTCCATTGGGTCAACACTCTATCGGACAGGCTGACACAAAATAGATTCTGCAGCTGCTGCACTGGACTAGTCTTGTGACTGCCCAAAACCTGACAACTAAACTACGAACCACTGAAGAGTACAGAGCATCATCCAAATTTATGTCTACAACGGCAAAATGAATGTACATCTTATATGTCCTTACTGTGGGTTTGGAGGTTTCACATACCTGTCAGAGTGGCATAGTCCAGGAGAAAAGTCAGGCGGTTGGCTGCCTCTTCAATCTCATCTTTGAACTTGTGAAGGGTGACATCACTGGTATGTTTTATGTACTGGATGAGAGACACCAGCTCCTCTGTGTTGCCTGGGCTCCCTGTCACGGTTTTAGCAATCTCCTCAAACCGTTGACAGATGCTGGGAAATAACAGTAGCTTGTAGCCTCTCTCTTACAAATCATATAAACACAATTCATTTTCTGCATAACACAAATAAGAACTAATAGTCATCCCTACAATACTGTCACAACTGAAGTATATATGAGGTATTTGGTGAAAGATATTGTGATATTTGAGTTTGCCAATATCGCCCAGCCTGAAATAATACCACACACATATGAGACATTTTCAGCCTTGAGGGTTTGCTCTCACCTCTTGTTGAGTTCTCTATTCTCCTCCACCTCAAATGTGACAATCATGTCTTTCAGTTTCTCAGCATAGTCACACAGGTCTTCGTTCAGCTTGCCAGCATACAGACAAAACATGGACAGGGGCGCTGTGATGCGAAGCAAGGCAATCTCCCTCCACAAATGATTTATCCCTTCAATTTTCTGAGGGTTAGAGAGAGGGGCTTACAATTACCAGTGAATTAGTATTTAATAAACAATTAACAGCAAAATAACTTGACAAAAACAGTCAATTCAAACTATAAATTGTTAATGGTGCAAATATTTTGAAAGGAGAACCACATCAACCTTGGTAAATCCTTCCAGGGAGTGTTTCTCTTCCAGGAATGCTGTTATATCCTGCTTTGCTTTGTTGTCCAGCAGACTGTTGTATTTTGTATACACATTCAAATACCTGGATATTGACATTGAATATTACAATAAGTAAAAGTGACTTTAAAACCCAGAGGTACATGCAAATCACGTAAGTCAGGTAATTACAGAAGCTAAGTCTTTACTTTTTAGGTCCTACAGTGTTCTTGTGGAAAATGTCCTTAGCTTTGTTGATTATGTCTTTAACTAGAGACTCATGAGGACTGACAGTGCGTAGGTACAAGTTGTTGATCTCTGGAAAGAGATTGCACTCCACCTGCCCACAAAAAAAAACATGTAAAGCACAAATTACTGGCATGTTTAGTGTGCAAAGTGATAAAATATGTGACAGATGCAGTTTATATGTATGATATATGGCTTGTATGAGATATTCTAAATAAGGATAAGATGCTGAAAGTTGGCTGTGCTGAGAGTATACTGTACCCTCAGGAGCTTCTCAGCACTCTTGATGATTTCCATGAAAGCTCTGTGGATGAGTTCCCAGCATTCTTGGAAGCTGGGTCTAAAGACAATGCGGGGCTCCTCCACTTCCAGCTTTATCAGCAGCACCTGAGGCTGAACATACCTCATCTCATCAAACACCTCACCAAAGTCATTACCCTCCTGGAGGACACAGAAGACACATAAGAAATTGTTGGAGCCACTTCATAGTGTGATACCTGTAGTGGACTGCCACCTGCTGTGTGCCATTAGAAATGTATTGATGAGCACTGCAGCCAGTACTCAAGAGAGCAGATGTGCCAGAACTTGAACGCCACCAGACATGGAACGCATTTTATAACCACGTCAAATGTTTTTGCTTCATTTTTCTGTCAGTTGTCTTTTCTTTATTTAGATGTATGCATCAGTTCGGATGGGGCCAACACTGGCCGGCCACTCACGGCAACACACATTGCTGCAGGCTTACCCTAGGCTGTGTGCAAACACACAAACACACACATTCATCACTCATCAGGCCTGTCAATCAAAAAACCAACAAACCATGAGTAAAGCATCAACAATGTGACAGTGTCTTGTAAACATCTTTAGTGTGGCAAAATGGAAGATTAGTCACTCGTGATATCTGATGATGAATTATAGTTAAATGGGTGACATTTTATCTCTGGAAATGTGCAGTCAACTTACATGGTCATAGTACGTCATTGCTAAGTTCTAAGAGTATGCCTGGTTGCTGCCCGCACTCAATTCCAAAGACCACTGTACTATGGTAAAATTGAAAAAGAAACAACTGACAATTGAGTCCACACCTGGTATATGGTGAAGAAGAGTAGCAGGTCTTGTAATGACCTTATGACCAGACTTCGGAGCTGCCCTGACATGAGGGCTGCCACACAGGAGAAGAAGTTGTGGACACTAACTGAGGCCTCTCTCTCACTCCTGGGTACGAAGGGCAGCCACAGCTCCTTGAAGGTGACAAACAGTGATGCACAGTGTGGCAGCCACCTGAAACAGGAAGATGGCAGTGAGACACTGTTGAGTCCTGTGAAAAAGTAAACAGTAGCTACTAGTTAGAAAGGGAGAAGGAAGCGCTGCATGGCTCTAGAGGCTCATATGACAGGTGCTCTTTAGTGGGGCAGCGCATTTGCTGTACTTAAGATTTGTAGGGAAGTTTTCTGAAAGCATATTGGAGAAATCCTACAAAATGTTTTCTACATAATGGCAGTGGATTGGGCTCCATCCATTTCTCTATCCATCATGTGTGATTTCTGAGCGTCTGTTGGCCTGTTTTGAACAAAACTTGATTGGATGATGGACTTTGACTGTGGGGTCCAATATTTTTATTACAAACCTAATTAGCCCACCACAGCTCCACCACCAGGCCAACAGGGCCCTAAGCTTCACACTGAATATCTGAGACACTGCCAGGTCATATTTAATGAACATTTGAGGAATGGCGTGTTTTTCCATTGATATCCAGTATCAACAAAATGAAACTGATAAGCCCACTACAGTTCCACCCACAACCCAAAAAGTCTCCAAGCTTCAAGCAGCAATGCCTCAGACAAGGCACATCACACATATAAGAAAAAAAAAAAAAAAGCGCAGTGACACCCAGGCTTGTGTTTGTGTCGGTTCTGTTTGCCGTTTAAACATAGCTATGCAAACACATAATATCTTCTGGCTTGAATATGTTGGCATAAGACACTTAGCTACCACGGAATAATAGTATCCAAGCAGGTACAAATTGTGAACACAAAAATAAACAAACAGAAGCTTATTTCTACAAATTACAATGACTCATGTTTCAGTCACGCAGTGAACTGGGAAACTTGCCCTATCCTACAAGGCAGCTACAGAGCCCAGTAGGCTACACAATAGGCACAAAAGATTGCAATGGAATCCTCAAGTGAATTACTGAGTAAAGTGATCCGCTGAAAGGCTGTGTGACACGAGACTGACAAAGTGGACAAGAAGGAAACATGAGCCTGCACCTACAGCACAATAAGATTAGCTCTCTCTGGTTGTGTACATTGACCTGCAAGCCAATGTGAGGACAGACAACCATGATTAAGTCTGTACAGCAGCATATGATCTCACTTACACACAAGCCGTCTCACTAAGTGGCAGAACAAACTCACTTATTCATCAGTTCGTCTCTGGTGGTTTGGCATTGCCTCTGGATCAGCTCTTCAAACTCACACGGAGGAAAGGGGAAACTGGAGGAGGGAAGGTCCTCCAGCTGAACAAACCTTAAAGAGGAAAAGCTTAAAAAAGATAAATTAAAAAAAAAGTTACTATTTGCACGCTTTTCTATTTCACCACAAAAAGAGTCCCCGAATTAAATAAAGCAGCTCCTCACGAGTTCTACTATAAACCACTGTGTATATAATGTCCCCATTGGCTGCTCAGTGGTTACACCTTACACCATAACTCCTGTGTCAGTAAGCAGACATACACTATATTACCAAAAGTATTCGCTCACCTGCCTTTACTCATACTATGAACTGAAGTGCCATCCCATTCCTAACCCATAGAGTTCAATATGATGTCGGTCCACCTTTTGCAGCTATTACAGCTTCAACTCTTCTGGGAAGACTGTCCACAAGGTTGAGGAGAGTGTTTATAGGAATTTTGACCATTCTTCCAAAAGCGCATTGGTGAGGTCACACACTGATGTTGGTCGAGAAGGCCTGGCTCTCAGTCTCCGCTCTAATTCATCCCAAAGGTGTTCTATCGGGTTCAGGTCAGGACTCTGTGCAGGCCAGTCAAGTTCATCCACACCAGACTCTGTCATCCATGTCTTTATGGACCTTGCTTTGTGCACTGGTGCACAGTCATGTTGGAAGAGGAAGGGGCCCGCTCCAAACTGTTCCCACAAGGTTGGGAGCATGGAATTGTCCAAAATGTTTTGGTATCCTGAAGCATTCAAAGTTCCTTTCACTGGAACTAAGGGGCCAAGCCCAGCTCCTGAAAAACAAGCCCACACCATAATTCCTCCTCCACCAAATTTCACAGTCGGCACAATGCAGTCTGAAATGTACCGTTCTCCTGGCAACCTCCAAACCCAGACTCGTCCATCAGATTGCCAGATGGAAAAGCGTGATTCATCACTCCAGAGAACGCGTCTCCACTGCTCTAGAGGCCAGTGGCGGCGTGCTTTACACCATTGCATCCGACGCTTTGCATTGCACTTGGTGATGTGTGGCTTGGCTGCAGCTGCTCGGCCATGGAAACCCATTCCATGAAGCTCTCTGCGTACTGTACTTGGGCTAATCTGAAGGTCACATGAAGTTTGTAGCTCTGTAGCAATTGACTGTGCAGAAAGTCGGCGACCTCTTTGCACTATGCGCTTCAGCATCCGCTGACCCCTCTCCGTCACTTTACGTGGCCTACCACTTCGTGGCTGAGTTGCTGTTGTTCCCAAACGCTTCCATTTTGTTATAATAGAGCTGACAGTTGACTGTGGAATATTTAGGAGCGAGGAAATTTCACGACTGGATTTGTTGCACAGGTGGCATCCTATGACAGTTCCACGCTGGAATTCACTGAGCTCCTGAGAGCGGCCCATTCTTTCACAAATGTCTTGTTTCACAGTCTGCATGCCTGAGTGCTTGATTTTATACACCTGTGGCCAGGCCAAGTGATTAGGACACCTGATTCTGATCATTTGAATGGGTGAGCGAATACTTTTGGTAATATAGTGTAAGCACAGCTGTTATAGCTGTAAGAAATCTGAACAGATGAGGCACACTTTTCAGTTTATTAATTAATTTACAATTTCAGTTTCCCCTGCATAAATGCCACATTTACAGTCTTTAATCTCTGATGCAACATAATATGTGACAAATTAATAGCAGATTTGCATTAAAATAGCATCAGTTCTGTGTTACCTGTTTAGCCAGGTGTCCTGCAGTAGGAACATGATATGATTGACTGTGAACAGGTTCTCACTCAGCAACCTGTGGGCCTCCCTGTAGCTGGAAGCCCAGGGCATGGCGCCACGGATCACCCTCCTGGGGAAGGGCCTGGGGATGCTGGATATGGACAGACGCTGGCACTCCGACGGGTCCATCAGGATGTAGTCCACTGATGAAGAACAAGAGTCATACACAGATCTCCATGTTTAATGATGCAAAACATGTCCTATTCAGGGTAAATTAAAAGGAGAGCTGATATCCATAACTTGATGGCCATATTGATCTGAGATGTGCATTTATTGTGGTCAGACTATCCGTAAAATTAATACAAAAGGGATATTAGCTTCCTTTTGGATGGCAAAATGCAGTGACGGTAATGTTAAAAATCAGTTCTTTCACTGATGATATGACCACTTTGTACCTATGCTCTTCTTGAGACTGAAGATGTAATCTCTTTTGACCTCCTCCTGTAGGTCCTCCATCATCTTCTGGATGTGCACACTAGTATCCCTGATGTGCACACTAGTATCTGCTGCCTCCCTGACAGGAGGCAGCAGACTCATGATATTCTTCATCTGCTGGGGAGGCTGGGGCGCCAGCACGGAAGTGGGAACACCAGTGGTGATGTAGTACAGATATCTCTGTGGGAGTAAAGTCAGTGACAATGATGCGTTAAAAGAAAACACTTCATTAATGGTAGAGAAACTGCTCATTTCCAATCAGTGATGGACTAGTTCATTAATTGATTCAGAGACACTTGCTTCCAGGTCTTTCTTGCTAGGCTCTGTCTCAGTGGACCTCATCTTCTCCTCATGGCTACGAATAATGTGCAGCTGCTGGTCAGGGGTCAGAGGCGGGCTGCGAGGGGTTAGAAAGTCTTTAGGACTGGCCACTCGTCGAGATGAGGCTGAAGAACAAAAGGATGACTGTCTGCGGAAGGACAAATGAATCAGACTGTGCTTAAATGAAAAGAAAATTATTAGTAATTATTATTGCATTGAATACAATCAGCAAAATGAATTGTTCTTAATGCATATTTACCTTCCTTTGTGTGTTAACTTCTGTCTACATCCAAGTGGGGGGGATACTAAAAGACCAATTAAGACTAATACCTTCTGGAGAGTTTGCAGAGTGTTCACATCCAATATATGTCTACATTTTCTTCAGATAACAATGAAAGGAAAATGTCTATATCAAATACTTTTCCCTTAATCAGAAAAGCCGCAGGCAAAAATTTGGAGAGTTTGAAAGGATACATGGCACTGTTGAATCTACCGAGGAGTTATGGGCACGTCGTTTGCCATGTAGTTTACAAATTTTCAGATCCTGGGCCTGGAGGCTAAAGTTGTTTCCTATGGAATCACAGGGGCTTCGATGGTGACGCTGCTCTTTAAAGGGAGCTGCCTGAGTCCAGGAGGTGCTCTGGAGGATCGGGGGGTATTGGCTGTGCCTCATTACTATCTGGAAAAATACAACAGACAACAGATTGAATGGTGACATGTCATGGTGAATATGCGGCCAAAGGGTGAAACCACATATGTTATTTGAAATTATGCATGTATAATAACCGTTTGTGACACCACAGTAAAACGGAGGGAAGATGACTGGCCTGCACAACTAAGTAAAAGCCTGTGGTCTTACTTGATAAAGCTCTGAGGGCTCCTCCTTAGAGCTGTTGGGCAAAGATGGCAGACTAGGGCACCCTCTGGCCTGGCTCATGTTGTGAATGGAATCATCTTCCATCTGGAATTCACACATACACACTAAAGACTGCTACACACTCCATTATTCATTCCATGGAATAGATTTGTTTAACAATCCAGTTTTTGCTGCCAAAACACAATCGTGCTGTGTGTGAAACATGAAGAGACATATGTATATTTGTATATTTATAGTTTTATTGTTGTTCTGTGGCATTTCAAAAGGTAAGTTAGCTAACTAAAAGTAGAAAGAACACAACTATTGGCCAACAAGTTCGGAGAAGCGCTAACTAGCATAACTTACTAAGTTCTTCATTTAGCTAAAATGAACAGTGAAGTTCATTCCCCGGTGAAACCAAACACTTAGGAGAGCTTCAACCTACCCCGAAAGTGCAAGTGATAAGACGAATTGGCAGCGTCAGCTGCTTGGGGACCGCTAACCGCTAGATATAAAGTCACATTAAAAACCTAACTGCTAGGCCTATTTAAAAGGCGAACAACAGGTAACGGTTACCTGCTTTAGCCGCTCCATCCTCCTTCAGCTTTGACTCAGTTTAACAAGGAGAGATCATGCCTTCAGGCGGCGCAGAGTACGTTATTCAACATAACAACACTAAAGGTACTTGAATAAGCAAATCCAGACTGAGAAGATGATCATTTTTTGCCTATAAGATGCCGTGCAGCCGTTTCCACAGAGAGCACAAACAGTTTGGAACTCGCAACTGTTGCTACGCGAGCCACCTTCTGTCGCTCGTGACACCGAGCTGACCGGCTGCACCGCTGATGCTGAGTGCCTTTCCAATAAGCGTCTGCTCCCCCCTCAGAGGCAAACACACACTGCCGGGGGAGTGTGTAAGTTAATGAACAATTTGTCACTGCCAAACCATTGTACTTCTTGCTGGGCTTCGAAGTTATATTTGCAGTTTTGTTTAAGTTCTACATTTCCCTGTCACTCACCGCTCTGTCCCTGCAGCGGCTGCACGCTGCTGTTGTGAGCCGCCACTGTTGTCCTCATCCGGGAATTTCTCCGCGCCAACAACACCTCGTTACTAAGCAACAAGACACAAATTGAATATCATCAATCTATCATAGATATTGAATAATTAATCAATCACATATATTCAGGTTCTGTGACTGACACTTTATCACCTGTAGGCGAGGCTTAGATGATGCAATTTTTGTATTTCTTACAACAGTTTACAGCTTTAACTGTCATTCAGTTTAATTGAAAACTTTGCCTTAAATTTGAAGAACAAACATTTGTGTGGTCTCACTTCATGTTCCAATTTAAGAGATAATTCATACTTTACATCTCTTCCAACGCTGATTTGCGGAGAGACAATGCATTACCTTTTGGAGTTACAACCGCCAGCAGGGGTCACACTATGAGTTAGAGACCAGTTTCAGTGACCTGTATGTACTCTGCAATATGTGACCAGGACAGCTGAAATACAAATGCAAACTGTCTAGATAGACACATATAAGAAAAAAATAGATAGATAGATAGATAGATAGATAGATAGATAGATATAACTTATCAGTTTGGCATTTTGTCAGCTCAAAATCTTTTTTGCAAATAGAGGAGGCAAGTGTCTTATGATTTTGTATGTGTGTTGTATGTTTCCTCTCTCTCTCTCTCTCTCTCTCTCTCTCTGTCACTTTCAAATAAAGTAGAGATGCCAAAAAATAAATAAATAGATAAATAAATAAACAGACAAAATAAAATAAAAAGAAAGAAACTCTGTCTTGGTGTTTCAGTTTGAAAGGTCATCTAGAGGCAGCAGATATTAAGGACAATCAGGCTGGTGTTGGTAAAGTCCATCTCCATAATCCTCCACATCACCTATTGCATCACCATTGTTGCTTTGACCAGGACTGAGCGTGAAGCAGCAACTGGTGCTCTATGGCTGACAAAGAGAATATTGTTGTCATTGTCACAGGCAGACCACTGATCAGTCCCAGCTGGATGCTAGAGTCCAACGTGGAGGAGATGCTGTGGACTGGCAAAAACAGACTGCAGCTGTGGGCTGCTGTGTGACTGCAGCTGCTATCAGCTCACAGGATCTGGCTGGACTGGTGCTCGTCACTGCTGAAGCCAGGAGCATTCATCACAAGATCACTCAGAGCCCCTTCAGCTGCTGTTTACTGTACTGTTTACATGTCATTTTCCAGAATGGCTTGGACCATTCATTTGAATCCCCGTTCTCATTCTCATTAAACTCAGTCGACATTGAAAATGAGCTGAAAAATCTTTATTTATTTATTTATTTTTTTTAATTGAAACCATTCAGAAGTTCATCAGGTATCACTGTGAAGTTATGTTGATACCAGCAGGTGCCATTATTTAGTTTATTTCTTATCTTTCATAAAGGTGTCCAAGTTTACGTGAGAAACAGTGAAATTCAGTTTCTGCAGCGGTACAGTCCTATATTTTATCAATAACATGCTTGTGATATCCAGTATAAGAATAATGTTTGAGAAACCAATACATTTAACTTACTCGTACATTGGCTGAATACATTGTGTAATAATACTGTTCATTCCATCTACATCTTTCCTTAGAATGGAGCATTATCCTCAGTATTGCAAAAGGCAGTACACAAGAAAATAGTACATAACAACACCTTCCTCTACTGTACTGTGGATTAGAGTAATCAGACGAGTGCATAAGGCAGGAATCAGTCAAACAGAGTACAGCTTAACCCAAACCACTAGGCCAAATGTCATCCCCCACACCTTAAATCCACGATGGATTAATTTTTCACATGTGTGCAGAAACATGTCACATGAATTGTTATGGTTTCATACTGACTGGCAAACACCCATAGACAGATTCTGCCCCACAGTGCTGTTTACATAGTTTTTCTATGGCCCCTACCACAAGTAGACAGTGACTTACTACAGCTTCTCAACCTGCTGTATTAAAGAGTATTTCTTCTATCCTATTCTATTCTATTCTAATTCTATTTGAGTAATGCATTTATTCCTACAATAGTCATGATAAATAAAATCATATATCCAAGTACCACAGCAAAAACAAACTCACAAACTCATGTTGGCTAGTAATATCTACTATACAACTATCTAACCGACCACGGGACATGAACAAACGATTCAATTTCACAGCAAAAAATGAATTTAGAAGCAAAACTGCCATCTGGTGCCATGAGCGCCTGCAAAAGAGAGGATGCGCCGTGTGCGTCAGTAGGGCGTGGCCTCCAATTGGCTGTCTGGACTTTGTCGTGAGGCAGAACAAGCTGTGGTTTTTGTGTACTAAATTGTATCTAGCTAATTTATTATTTTTTCATTTTAATCATTTTAGATATGGTAAGTCATTGGCGCTTTACTTGTTACGGTTGTAGCCATGGTCAAATGTGTCGACTGATTTATAGTGCTAACTTTCTAGTGTTAGCGAAAGTTAGCCAGCAGCGCAAAGTTGGACACGAGGTCCTAGTTTCAAAAACAAAAAAAAAAGGCGCACACGCTGCTGGTGGTTTGCGGTGTGAAGTGGGGTGTATTCACAGCTAACTTCCAACTTCAGATAGAAACATTGTCATTATTAACTTCAGACTACCGACCTGTTCGGTATAGCATAGCTCAATGGGTTGCACGTCGAAGGTAAGTGTAGACTGTTTATCGTAGCGGGAAACTAGCCTCCATTTTGGTCCTGGTAAAACACCACGCTTATCTCTAGCTATCAATAGAAACCATTTGAAGCCATTCAAGCAACGCGTGTTTTTGGCGATGATGAGTCGAATTCATTTAAATCGGGGTATTTCTTTATCCAAAGGCCTCTATGTTAGGCCAGCTACCTCACGTAAACTATTCTTCACTAGAGGGTGCATGTATCTCTCAAAATAGCTTACAGCCACCTTACCATTTGAATTTCTAATTGATTCCATATAATGCAATTTCCTAGCAAGTGCATGTTCTGTCGTTTCTGGCTATGTTAGATAAGTGGATCTTCTCAGAAGTATTTTGGTTTGTGTGAAGTATTGTATTGTTTAGATGTGTAGTTGAAGACTGACAAATAGATTAACAGTGAACCTCTTCAACCCTGCCGGTTCCATCATTGGGTTCATCATTGCTGCTCGGCTTAACTTTGTTCAAACCCCAAAAAAACTTTATTTTAAATTCCAGTACATTGTCCAAGGTTTACCAAGATATCCAGTGTGTCCTGCTGAATTACAGGGAATTGTGTATAAATGATGCACAAGACATCTAGATTTTTCTGTTTGATGTAATGGCGCAGCCATAAAACAATGGGGTATTGGGTTTAAATATTTCTCTCAGTATAAGCCTAATGTAGCTTCTGTGAACTGCTGCAACCAGCAGATACAGAATATGTGCCATTGTCCTACAATAGGACAACAAATGTTTTATTTATTTATAACTGTGAAGCCACTTAGTGGGAAATCAGAGCTTTAGAGATTTTTTAAAAAATTCTAGTGAATTAAACAGCAAAGTGAAGCTATGCTCAGTTTTGTTTAGGTCGTGCTTGAAGCTAATCAAGGACTCCTCTTTGAAAACTGGGCTAGCTCATAGGGAAAAAAAAAATCCAAATTTAAAAATTGAGTGGTACCTTCATTTCATCAAGTTTCACATTATTCATGTCTTCCCGAGAGCAAGGTTATGTCACTTTTACATGAATGCTATTGTCAGAGTTAGAGATGTGCTCAGCTGGAAAATAAAGATGTTATGTCATGGTATTGCTTAAGTTACTATAGAAACCTACTATACATCCTGTATGTGCATTGATTTATTTTTAGGATATCCAGCAACAAAGGAGCAGCTTTCATGGGTCCCCTTCACCAAGGCTGGCAAATGGTTACATTCTACCTGAGGGCAAACTGACTCCCAACACACTTTTTGTTGGTGGGATTGACATGAAGGTCAGATGTTCTCGTATGATGTATGCACTGTATCCACGCAGTGCACACATATATGGATGCTACATGCTTAAGATAACATTTTTTTCTCACTTGAAATTCATAATACCCTCTAGGTGGATGAAAATGAAATCCGAGACTTCTTTGCAAGGTTTGGTGCTGTAAAGGAAGTAAAAATCATCACTTACCGAGGGGGAATTTGCAAAGGGTGAGTTTCACTGTATCGAGAGGTAATTTAAATGAAGCCCCCCAAGCATGAGTGCTTAGTTTTGCTTCTTAATACTACATACCAATTGGACTTTTTTTTTTTTTTTTATCAAAGCTGGTTGGTTGCCAGATTTGGCTACAGTATGGAAAGCGCTGTAAGAATAATTATATATTTTTTTAAACCATTTTCCGTTAAAATATTCAAATATTTTAGCATATAGTTTATCAAGTGGTTTAATTTATTCAGTTTTTTCTCTTTTGGGGACAGGTGCACTTTACTAGATATTTGTATTGGTATTAAAGTTAGCACTATTTTCTTCTCAAGGTACGGGTTTGTGTACTTCAGTGAAGACGTCAATGTCCAGACAATCATTGAGGTAAGAACAAATTCTGGTCTATATCGTTACAACTCTTGTTACATTGTTTTCTTTTTACAGTGACGAGTAACATTTCCTATGTTTACACTTAAACTTGCCATAGCAACAGATCAGTTTCAAGGGACGGAAACTCAAGTTGGGCCCTGCCATCATGAAAGAAAGGAGCCCTCGTATGTATTACAGAGAACTTCATTCATATTCAGTATTTGATTGTTTTTAGGCATATTGAAGATTGTGCTTTTGATGTTTTGCACCCTTTCCAGGGTCTTTGCCACCTCGCCTGGTTGGTCCGGCTCCCTGGATGAGCCCCACCCCCTACATCTACTGCGCCTGCTGCTCGCCTGTGGGAGGGGGCATGGCACAACCCCCACCCCTGCTCAATGGAGGAAACCCCTACTCTCAGGTAACACACACATATACATACAATGCAGAGTCTCATTGGAAAACAGAGATTGCATTAGCCAAGAGTCATGCAGTCATACACTCCTTCCTATCCTGTCTGTCATATTAGATCATATTAGCTTTATTGAAGCTGCCTCATTATAACAATAAAGAATAGAGATGTAGACTGGAGAATTGTCTTTCAATCTACTCTCAATTTACTAGTAAAGACAGTAAATCAAGTATGCTGATTGGACTTTATCACATCCTCCCTGTGAAGAAATTTAAAACACATCTGAACTGGTGAATCACTCAGAGAATATCAACTGTTAACAACACGATCAGCTGCCAGTGCAGCCTTGGCAGCCTTACTAATGTGAGAGAAACTCTTGAGTGGCTGATTGCTGCAGCGTTGACCTCCAGTCATCTCCAACAGACAGCATAGTGAGTCAGTGTGGATTTTAACATCTGCTCAGCGAGCACAGCTCACCACACACACTAACACACTTCCTCGCACCGCGGTTTTGATATTTCTCTCTGGCTCTATTTGCAGCCTTACTCCTATTCCAGCTTTGCAGGAGTCATGATCCCGCAGATGCCCATGAACTACGCACAGAATACCTACGCCTACCAGGTACACACACTCTCACACATACCCTGGCACACAGTATCTAAACAGCAGAGCACATATGGTGTTGCATATGAGATTAAGGCGTCCGCCTGGTTAAGATCCAGCTGTTCCCCTGCCCACTTTGCTTTGCTCCGGTACAAATGAGTGTGTTGGTGTGTTGACCGCTAACCTCCGGCCCCTCTCTTTCCCACAGTACACTCCTCCTCACTGGACTGTGGATCAGAGCACACGGCCTGTCAATCAGGTGACTCATGACTGTAGTGATGAATACCCAAGCTTTTTGTTGTTTTGTTTGTTGAAAACCCAACATTACATGGTCTCTGTGGGTCCATAAATGTCTACTCTCTATAGGGAAACTTTCAAAATACAGTGGATAAGATCAAAAATACACAGTCACAGTGTGTTAGTTCCTGAAGAGCTAACATTTTGGAGATGCTTGGCATCGGCACATTTTCCATTCGCTCATTCCTTGTCAACATGTTGTCTACAACCTGCGTTGTTCATTCACCTGCCACTAGATGGCCTTGTCTGGTCATGCAATGTGCATTAGCGGAGGCGTGAACCATTTCAGTCAATTTTAGATTCCCCCTTTATCCCCACTGTAGAAAGTAACTTGTCAGGATTTGCTTAGTATATTTGTGGTGAATTTTGGGGCAGCTTTTTGGCAGCTGTTAACATTTTTTAAGAATCATCCAGCTCACTTTGTGATGTGATGCCCCGTTTCCAGAGCTTTGTGGACTGTGGAGTCCAGACTTTGCTGACTGTGCTGTAGTCCACAGCCCACTGAGCCAGGTAGAGGACCACTGCAGGTGTAGGGCTCTGACATCCCACCATCCCTACCACCTCTTGTCCACTCTGCTGCTCCTGTTCTTTCTCCTCTCCTCAGTTTTGTCCAAACTGTGGTACATCTAGGGCTGCGCAGTTAATCGATAATGGCTTGAAATAGCAATATGGATAAGTGCAATAACCAAATAGCAGCAGCTGCATTTTTTTGGTAAAGGTAAAATGTGACCATATACCATGAAAATGAAGTGTTGTAGCACTACAGAAATGCCCTGGCCTACATATCATATTCTCCAAATGTAAAAAAGCATGATGGTTTGGTGCAGACCCCAGAAAAAAATCACATCATCCTCATTTCATTAGATTTTTCCAGATAAAATTATGCTAAAAATGTGACCAGTAAATAGTACTGCAATATTTGTTAAGATGGTTGCATATGATTTTCATAAATATGGTGCAGCCCTGTGTACATTCTTTTTCTGTTCTCACCATACCACCTCCACACAATTCCTACAGTTGCACACAGGGTTCAGGAGTAAATCCCAAGACTAAGGGTGATTGGTTTTAAATTGATCCACACAACTCATCTAGTGCTCACTGTATTGATTGCACAATTTTTAATGGAATCATAAGGGCTGTGTGATTTGTATGGGGAGTTGATCCCTGCTTGTGGTGTGATTCTTCTGCTCCCTCGGACACAGGGTTGGCTCCAATGAGTCCAGAGACAGATGACGTCCAGGACAACTGGAAGCAACACAAGACTTGCCGCAGTGTTTTCAGAACGCCCTCCTGTCATCTCCTTCCCTACCTTTTTGAGACCCATTTTAACACACAGACTGCGGCCACTCGCCATCATCACTTCTACTTGATTGGTCACGGTCCCATCCAATCATGGCCATGATTGGATGGGACAACAGTCTTGTGGTTGAACCACTTTTAAGCCTCATGGATCACAGCTGGTCACACTGAAAGAAGAGCACCCTCACTGCACTAGCCAATAGGAGGGCTCACCATTTCTCCTTGTTTTTCTTTTTTGTCTTTTGTTAATTATTCTAAGCCAAGATTTGAAGAGACTTTTAAGGTCACACTCTGTACCTATTTATATTTTATGTTTTATTATTTATGTTGGAATTATTTTAAATGTTTGGTGGGGATTTCTGTCCTCTGCAAAGGCTCTCTGTACTAGAACATACATAGACACACACACATAAATATATATATATATGTGTGTGTGTGTGTGTGTGTGTGTATATACACACACATACACACATCTTCTGATTAAGAAACTTCATTAACTCATCCTATGTAACTCATCCTATGTGGCACAATGGCACTTGGTCACCACATGTTTTCGAGCACTCTTTATTGTGTGCTCTTTATTTTATTTCACTGGGTGTCACCTAAGTTGGTAAATTGACTTAATTCCAATTTTGCCACCTTCTTTTAGTTTGTCATCAGCATCACTGAATTCCTGTCTGTCCTGGTCAAACACCTGAGTTTCAGTTTGAGTCACAGAATGGGTATTACAGCACAATGATGATCCGTCAGCTGATTGCACTTTGTGAAATCACCCGTCACGTGACTGATATTTGGGAAACTGTTCTGAGCTTTCATGCTTGAGGAGAATCACAACATCAGTTTTCCCAGTAGTCATCAATCAATCAACTTAATTATATGGAAGAGAGTAGAAAACTGTTTTAATCCACTTTAAAATGAAGGACATGATTTGGGTTTCATTACATCTGCATTGTTAAGAAAAAAAAAAGTTCGCTGTATACATAGTTCACTGCACTAGTTTCTCCCTTTTGCACTTTTTGGGGCTTTACATGACACATTTTAGTGACATAAGTGATAGATACAAAAGTATGGCATGTGCACTTTAGACATTTAATTCTGAGATGCACATTTGGCATTCAGGGTACAGCATAGGTTTTTGTTTCTTCCCTCTGACCCAGTTGTGCATAGTTTTATTTGGGTGGTGTCAGGGTCCTTGTTCCCTGCCTGTGTACTGCAGTTAAGAAATCTGATTGTATTGATATAACTATTCTTACGAGAGCCTTGGGATCTCACTGTTTAGTTTGGTATATTTGTTACTGTTGAGGTGTTCTGGGGTTTGGATGTTAGCGTTTGAAAAAATAAAACTTGAACCTAAATTATAACTCAAGCTGTTGCAGAGGGTGATTGTGAAGGTTTTGTTTTTGTTCTGTTGCTTGTTCTTACCTTTCCAAAGGTGAGGTTGATTCTAACGGTACATTTGGCCTGATTATTTGTCTATTTCTAAAATACAAATTTGATTTGGAGACATGCTCAAATTGTCTTTCTTTTACATGGCCAAAAAAATCTCCATATAAACAAGTCATTCATTCCCATTCAGTGATTAAATCTTTTTTCTTGAAAACAAATGGAAAAAATTGTCCATCTCATTTAATGAGATAATCCCACTTGTTTCCAGTGCTGATCAACTTGTCTCCAAAATTCTCTTTATTGTTACCAGAGGGCCGATTTTGCCTTATTCTGCCCTTTCTTTTCCAACATAATTGTACCTGTTTTTTAAAAAAAATTGTGACATAAGTGAAACTACATTGGTCAAAGTAGAATTATCTCATCCCACTGGCAGGTTTTTCCACTTTATTTAATAAAATATATGTATTCAATTGGTCAATATGACAATATATTATTTGTTAAGATGGGGATTTTTCCCAGCGTGTGGTTTGAATTAGGTGATCTTCACCAACATGGAGCTGCAGACTGTAGTCTCCCCAGCTCTGTTGCTCCCAGCCTGCTTGGGTTTGTCAGTCAGGGTTGGCTTGATTGTCTGCCTTGGCAACAAAGCCCATCATATCTCTCGGTCATACAGAGCGTTTTGTTGTTGTCACAGTCTGGTGGTGTGACTGGGCTCCCCAGGGTGCCCTGTCCTGCCCGCACACACCCACAACCCCCAGTCAGACGGTCTTGAATTATGGATAAGTCTGGATAGGTTCTTATCAAATATGAATCTGTAAAGGCGAGCCTATACCACACAAACAAGTCGCCAGACAACCTTGAAAACCCTGCTGGAGGACCCACACCCACATGTGACACACTGACACACTGAACCAGAGCAACCTTTAACACTTTGACTATAAGGACAAAAGAAATAATTGGACAGATATGGAAAAAATGACTGATTTGAAATTAATGCTATTCACCCCCACCCATTCCATTCCCTAAGGAAAAATCACTATAACATTCCTACAGGGACTTACTGTCTGTGGTTATCATCGTCATGCTGATACTTTGTGATACTTCAAGTACTACACCTTTCAATAATGTCACTGTAGTACTTTATAGTAGCCAAATTCCTAGAAATTTTATAGGATTTATTTTTTTGAAGTGTGTTTCTAGGCAGCATGGTTGCTTAGAGAGTAGGAGAGAGGAGGAGTGAGGACCGCCCTGTCGCCTTACACACACACGCACACACACACACACACACACACACACACACACACACACACACACACACTGGATAGAGAAGTAGAGGGGTGTGTGTTGATGAGCGGAGCCGCGTGTAGCTGCTTGAGAGATACAGTCGCATCCAGTTGCGGTTAGTGAGTGGAGGAGTCGGGCTTTCTCTCTCCAGCATGAGCCGGTGTGCGCTCCAGTCTTGCAGGCGTGATAACCCGGAGGACGGCGGGCTTGACGGGGACGGACATTAGAGACGGAGGGACGCCACACATCAACTACTTACCTGCCGCTTACCCAAGTGTTTGAGTCCAGCGCACCCTTCACACACACACCCTGAGCGACTTGACCGGTAAGTACAAACCTGTAGACTACTTATTTCTCACAGGCTACTGCAAAAAATAACCCAAACTCCTTAAGAAATACATGCAGAATTTTAGTTCAAAAGAAAGGAAAATGAAGTTGCACTTGTGGATAATATTCTCTTCAAGTATATAAGCGTTTGAGTGGCCAAAATATATTGTAGATTTTGGATATACTTGCAGCAGAGATTTGTTGTCAACAGAAACCAAAAAGTATTTCCAGTGTCACCTCCATGTTCATATTTTATTGGCCATTATCTGTCTTTCTTTGTTTGTTTTTTAAAATAAAGACTGAATTAAGTGGCCTATACCTTGATTTTAGGGTGCTCAAACAATAATAATAATAATAATAATAATACAAACTTTATAGGGACCGATCAACACAGTCCTATTTCAGGTTGTGAGAGAGACAGGAGGAAATAAATAATTTAAGATCAGGAGTCTGGAGAGGTGATACAGCATTTTTTTTATTTTTATTTTTTTGCTGATCATCCTCTTGGTTTGGAAATAGCCCTATCTTTGATTTGCTCTGTGCCATCTGTATTCATGACAAAACGAAATGCCTGCGCCCGGCGCTCCCTGTCACAGGTTCACTGTGATATGCGTGACGGAGTAAATGTGCCAAGCGCAGATGGAAGAGGAGAGCGCGATGGAGAGGGGAAGATGTGTGTGCGTGCGCGCGCGCGTGTGTGAGGAGAGGGTGGTGATTCGGTGCGTAAGCGACCTGTCATGTATCATTTCCCGTTCACTAAACTGCCGCCGTTAAGTGGCACCACCAGCCAGCCACGTGTAGAGAGCTCTCAGGAGACGGGAGGCGTGCGTGCGTGCGTGCGTGCGTGCGTGTGAGTGTGTTTCTGGTGTGTGTGTGTGTGTGTGTGTGTGTGTGTGTGTGTGTGTGTGTGTGTTTGGACGGAAAGCAGAAAAAAGACAAAACGGTATAATTCATCACCAAAAACATGTAATTTCAAGCTAGAGTAGAGTGCGGCCGTAAAAGCAGCGCTCTCCTGAAATGCACGGACATCAATTAGTCACAGCACCACGTGATCACTGACCATACCTTTACCTGAGTGAGGCCATTGTGAGAGAAAATACCTGCATTTGGAAAGCTGCACACTTAAAGAGCTGCATTCTAGCCCGATGTGTGTTTTTGGAGTGATTTCAAGTCATTTATCACACTGACAAATAGTAATATCTTCCAAATCATCAGTCACTGCTCCACTTGAAAAATGTACTCTATGGAAGTGGAAAAATTGGTGGGAAATCATATAATGCAGAAACTTTTTTCCTCGTAGCCCGGGTTTAGTTAATTGATGCCCCTGCAGGTAGTCTTTCTTTCTTTAATAAGATAACTGTTCTTTTTAGAGCAAAGTAGGCTGTGCGACGAGCTGTTTGACACACCAATACATCAATGTCATCATTTTGTTGTTATCGTCGCCACGGAGCCTCATTAAAACAGGTTTGAGGTGACTACTTTGTTGCCGGGGGATCATCACACCTTCTTCCGAGCAACTTGACATGCTCCCTGTGCTCTCTCTCACTCTCGCTCTCACTCCTTCCTCCTCCTCCTCCTGCTGCCGCTTTTCTGCTCCCTCGTCCTCATCATCTCCCTCCACAGTGATAGAGGAGTGGAGACACCGCGGTAGGGTTCCTCCTCCGGGCCATTCTGTCAGCAGTCATTGTGAGAGTCAATGTAAGAGTCGCTGAAATCTGTAAGGTAGTCCAAGAGTTTGATTTCTGTTGTTAGACAAGTGCAACATCCCGAAAAAGCGACTTGATTCAGGCTAACAAAATGCGTACAGTCCAGAATAAAGCTTAAATATCTTGCATCTGGGGGGGCAAATGAATGTTCCTTTAATGTGATTTTTGAGTCCATAATTTATTAACACATAATGTCCTGGCTCGTATAGAAAAGCGCGCACGCAACAATGCGCAAAACATTTGGTGTTTCTCCATGACCTGAAGAACAGTTGAAAAACTCGACTTCGTAGATGTTATTTTCTGAACATGTACTCTCACATTATGTATTTTTAGTCACTATACCAGAGAACGTGGCTATTGTGAATGCGTTAAGGGAACATGGGATTTTTACTAATAGTTAATGTGATACATGTTCATGCTAATGCCAGCTTAGTTAATGTTTGAGTAACAATATCCATCGGAAACAGCCCTACGATGAGCAGGTATTACTTATCATTAGCTATGTTTTTTTTTGTTTGTTTTGTTTTTTGGTTTTTTTTTTTTTTTTTTTTTTTTTAATAAAACAAACATAAGTGTTTTTTGTTTTCAGTTTGTTTAAAAGATTGGCGAAACATGGGGCCGTTTCATTTTGGAAATAATTGCATTGACCAAAGGGAACATTTCCGAAGCTAAAAAGACAAACCAGTAGCTAACAAGCTAACGTTTGCTTGCAGTAAGAGTTTTCGTTCCTGAACTACAAAATACAAAATGTGCCAAACGCGAATTTTGGTGAATTTACACGCTTTTCCATGAGAAAAGCGTGTAAATTGTAATTAGACAATTATAGGCCTGTATGTTTATGCCCCATATAACCGACGTTAGCTAGCTAGTTAGCATCTTAGATGTGGGTTTTTAGTGGTTTATCAAAAAACAGTGATAAAATGTGACAGAGGGCAAGATAAAGATATGTTTACTGACACAATACAGGAACAACATGATTAGTATAGAGGTGGAAAGATGATTTTTAACATTGGTATTATTGGGTAGTCTCCATATGTGGCGTCCTCCCTCCCCCTCCGTGTCCCTCCCCTCTGTTTCTGTCTATATTTAGTGTGAATACTCTCAAGCTGCTGCCCGTGTCGAGCTGTTCCTCCGCAGCGGATGAACAGTGCTCCTCGGCAAGCAGGCTTCCCCCCTGAAGAGCGCAAGAGGGAGCAGAGCGGTGGCACAGCGCAGACGGATTATCCCGCCGTGTAAATCCGTTGTCATTTCAAAAGTCTCCGTTACAAGAGATTCTCTAATGAGAAGCCCTCCACTACTCCCTGTCTATCTCCCTCTCCTCGCCGTTCCCTCTCTTTTTCTCTCCTTTCATCTGTCTCTCTCTCTGCTCTCTGCCTGTTTAATGGATGTTTTGTGCTGTCAAGGCCTTTTCTGCATGTGTGTGTTCATGTGAGAGCGAGAGATTCTGTTTGAAGTCTGCATAAGGGTTTCATATTTAAACAAAATGGCCTCGTGCAGAGTGGAAAAAAAGGGCCTCAGGTCTTGAACTCACAGGAATTTCTTTATTACTACAATCATGTTTTTTTCCCTCCTCTACTCTCTGCAATTACTCCATTTGTAAGCCTCATAGGCAAAGTTCATCGGTGTAAGCAGGGCCTCTCTGTTTTGAATTTGAACAGTATGCAGGTGATGAAAAGGATGATGAAGAATGCGGATCAGACAGTGGCGGTGTAGTGGTTGTAAGGCCAGTTAAGACCAAGACTGGAAAACATACAGTTACATTGGAGAATATTGTATAATTTGAATAATCCCAACTGCCACCAGCAAAATAGTAAGCAAATCGTTCAAAATTGTTAGGACGATATGATGTTCCAGCAGAATGTAATGCATTATGCATAAAAAGAAATGTGATTCTCACATCATTCGAGAACCGAGATCATTTGCATTGCAAGAGTGCAGAAATATAGAGGAATATCCGAGACAAGATGAAGGGTGAGACAAATTAGGTGTGGATCTAAATGTTGGAACGATGAAAAATCGGAATGAACATTTTCATATGCGACCATACATTTGCTTTTATTATTGCCACCTTTTCCATTGTAATCATCCTCATCATCGCCATCATATTGACCTTGACCTCCTCCTCCCTGCGCCTGCCCCCAGCCCCAAATCCCTTTTCCCTAAGCAGCTAGAGCTGAAGTCTGCTAAATGTCCCACATTAACCTGCCTTGGTCCCTGTGGCAGACAGAGCGTATTAAAGCTCAGGCCTGGAGGGAGCATGACTGGGAGTGGATCTGCACACTCCGTCCCAGTTGTAACCCAGGGGCTACTTGACTGGCTGGCTAGAGACATGGTAATAGTTTATGGGACTAACAGGCGCAGCAGGGGAGCACTTCTGCTGTGAAAGCTCATTGAGCCACCAGACAGAAGGGTTGAACGGAGGGAGGGAGGGATGGACAGAGGAGGGACAGGCCAGCATAGAGGGAATGGGATGCAGGGAGGGGCAGAGAGGGCTGTGGAAGGGATGGTGAAGAGGGGATAGAAAAAGAGGGAGAAAATAGTGCTGGAGAAGGGATTTAAAGAGCAAGGGAATGAGGTGAGGGAGGTTGAGAGGCAGGAAAAACAGTAGGAAGGAAAAACAAAGGAAATGGAATTCAGTGAGAAAGAGTGTAGAGAGATCAGAAGGACAGGAAAACGGAGAGATGGAGATATTTCAGAAAGCAGGAAAGGGGGATATTTTAAAGAGCAGATAGTGAGAGCTGGTGAGGCAGACAGACAGGTTAAGAGGAAAGAGGAGAAAGTGAGTTGAAGCGAGGTGAACGGGGGAGAGGGTCAGGAGGGGCACGTTCCCATTGGTCTACTGTACATTGTGTGGTGTGTTG